>NC_037674.1:45764543-46007189 GCF_003255815.1 Theropithecus gelada | reverse complement strand
AATCTCCAAAAAAAAAACCTTTTTTTTTTTTTTTTTTTTTTTTTTTGAGACGGAGTCTCACTCTGTTGCCCGGGCTGGAGTGCAGTGGCGAGATTTCCACTCGCCGCAACTTCCGCCTCCTGGTTTCAAGCAATTCCCTGCCTCAGCTTCCTAAGTAGCTGGGATTACAGGCACCTGCCACCATGCCTGGCTAATTTTTCTACTTTTAATAGAGACAGGGTTTCACCATGTTGGCCAGGCTGGTCTTGAACTCCTGACCCTGTGGTCCACCCGCCTTGGCCTCCCAAAGTGCTGGGATTACAGGTGTGAGCCCCCACACCTGGCAAAGAAACCTTTCTAACCGGGAGTTTCCCTAACTCAATTGACCCTGAACCCCTTTCCTCATTGAGTATCTGATGGGACTAACTCGGGGGATTGCTTTTGTAAGGGAACACGCATCAGGACCTGGTCAAGCAAGTTGCTGGCATCTGGGCAGCCTTCAACAGTAGTACACAGGCCCCTCTCCCCTGCTCAGAGGACCTTAAAGCTCTCAGAGGCTGACCCTGGCTGGAAGCCTTTCTGGTCTGCCCTCCATCCTACAATTTAGGACCCATCCTCATGGTGCATCCACTGTGTGTCAGGCTTTGTGCTGAATGCTTCCTGTCACTTACCTCTGCTTCCATAACCAAGTGAGAAACTAGGCTCAGAGCAGTGAGCTTCCTTAAGGGAAGACAAACCATCATCTGATCCAAAGCCATCCTCCCTCCATTACACTACAGGACTTGCTTAGAACCAAAAGAGCGCCCAAGACCCAGCCCTTGAGGAAGCCAGATACTGGCTTCACCCCTTCCCCACCTTGCCACAACACCTCGGGCCCTGGACTGTCCCTCTCCTCTGGCTCATGGCCTGGCTGCCTGGCAGGGCTGGCTATTTTGACACACAGGTCCTGGCTCTCCCATCTCATGATGGCAAGGCTGTGCCTTTTCCTCTTTGGGTTCCTGGCACTTGGCACAGATCTTGGCATATGATCAGTGTCTTTTGGAATGACCAGATCAATGATGATAATGCCAGTGAGCATGTATCCAGTGCTCACCACAGGCAGGCTCTGTGCTAAGGGCTTTCTGAGAATTATCCCTTATATCTGTTCACAGCGACCCTCTGCAGGTTCTGGTACCATCATCTGCATTTCACAAATGAAGAAACAGGCTGAGGGGAATTTGGTCACTTGTCCAAGGTCACACAGACATTGAGTGGTAGAGGCAGGATTTGAACTTGAGTTACACGGCCTGTACCTGCCTCATGTCACACACATGACCCAGATTGGTGAGCTAGGTGACCCCTGTCTAGCAATGCCACATGCACAGTAGTACCCAGGAATTCCCCCATGTGACAATGACACAAACCCAAGAGTCTATTCAGCACTGCTGCGAGGCCTCTGGGAGCAGGCCGCCATGGGTGGGGAGAACCCCAGGCCTGGTCCTCTGCCCCTTCCTTGCTCCCTTCCTGCCAGCTGGGGTCACAGGTCCAGCCCAAGGTCACTTGAGGTTTTGCAGGAGTTGGCAGTTGCTCTGGGCAAGCTGCAAGCAAACAGCTGTGACTCCAGTTCCCAAAGCTCCCCCTGCTTACCTGTGTCAACACTTTTATTTTTAAAGTGGCAGAGCCAAGGTGGGGGCTGGGGATGGGCAATGGGGAGGGAGGGAGCCCGTCCCTTATCAGCGCTGGGGTCCTTGCATATGTAACGCTGTCATATAATTAACAGTGAAGATCATTTACATTGTCGCTTAGCTAATTTTCATAATGTTTTCTTTATTATCAGAGGAAGAAATTAACCCAAGAATTTATTTACATAGCAGCCTCAAACAGTAACAGCTTGCTAATTGCCTGTTAGGTGATTAATAAGCTTACAGCAGATGCTAATGCGTCGTGGGCTCCCCGTTTCAAAGGTGCTCTTGCCTCACGCTTGTGTTTTTGGCAGCTTAATTAGTGCAATAATTATGTACTTGTTGCTCCTTCTTTCGAGCAAATACTGTCAAATGCTTAAAAGATTAAAGTGAATTATATCCTGAGAATGCACAGAGCTAGAGGATGCCCATTCTTGCTAACTTCTCAGCTAGTTCAAACATCGAAAAGAATAAATAAGACAAGGGTCTGCCACGATGGCAGCAGCAGAAATGAACTAGAGCTGGCTGAGGCCTAGTCGTGGAAGAGACCACGAACACTGCCTCCTTTCCCATCTATAAAAGGAGGTTCCACTGGTTGGCATGGGAAAGCGGGGAGGGGAACCTTGAGAATCAGAGAGACTTGAGTGTCAGAGCAACCAATGCAATGGGTAGATCTAATTTGCGTCCTGATTGGACGCAATTGTAAAAAGCCAGCTTGGAGACGATCAGAGAGACTTACCCCTGGGTTGTGTACTCGATGACATCCAGAAGTCACTGCTGATTTTGTTAGGTGTGATAACAGCATCATGATTATGTGAAAGAAAAATATGCTTATCTATTCCATATGCAGACTGAAGTGCTTCAGGTTGAAAGGATACGATATCTGTGATTTGCTTTAAAATACCCCAACCCTCTCCTAAAAATAGTGAGGTCTGTAGATAAATAAGATTGCAAAATGTGGATCGATGCTGAAGCCGGATGACAGATACACTGGGGGTCCATATAACCATTTTCTCCTCTTTCATGTATGTTTGAAAATGTACATAATAAAAAGGCTGGACCACAGCAAGGAGATGAGAATCCCATCAAGACCTGGGCCCTAGAATCCAGCTCCCTGTGTTCAAGTTCAACTCTATTCCTTGCTAACTGTGTGGTCTTGACCAAGGATCTGACCTTTCTGTGCCTCAGTTTCCTCATCTGTGATATGGTGATGTACTTGTTGCTGGGATTTACCACGACAGTGCACACAGGTTTTAGCACAGTGCTGGGTGCATGGTAAACCTTGTCTTGCCCTTGCTATTATTATTGATATTGTTATTGGCTGAGGCCCTCCAGCTCTGCCGCTGTGGGCCACCAGCAGATCGGCCACAGGTTTGCTGCATCCCAGCTCTAGTGCTGGGCCCTTTCCTAGGCTCAGCCCTGCATTCGCAGTGGCCTCTGGCAAAAGGGGCTGCAGAGGGGCTGGCTCCTCACCCTGCAGGCCTGTCTTTGTCACATAGGACCAAGCACATCAGTTTCTCCGGGGCTACAACCCCCATTCCTCCAGCACTCGATCACAGTACCTGGTCTCTTTACCCCCATCCTGCTTGAGGCCAGACTCCCAGAAACCTCTTCCCTGTGGTGGCTGCTTATTGAACTTGCCCTGGGGCCAGCTGTCTGAATTTGTCTGTTGCTAATTGTTCCACTCTTAGGAATCCGTGTCTGGACACTTCAACCCCTCCCAGGCCCTGAGGCTGCATCTGTGCTTACTCTCCCTCTCCTGCCAGGTGAGGCTTGGGTCCATACAGGCTCCAGCCTCTTGGAGTCATTCCTTTTTTGCTGGTGGGAACATGCCTGGGCCTGGCCTATCTTGGCCAGGTCACTGACCTCTTGTGTGGCTTGGGTTTGAGCCTCAGTTTTCCCACCTGTAAAATGGGGGGTTTAGACAAACTCTGCAAATGCTCAGCATTAACTGACATCCAGAACTTTGGAGCCTCTGCAGTCCCAGTGCCAGAATAGGTCTTAACTCAGAGCAGACAGTCAGTCAATGTTTGGCTGTTGATTGAACAAATGAGAAAATCGATGAGAGATGCCCTCCACTGTCTCCCTCCTTACACTGGCCCAGAACTCCTCATCTTCCGCCTCCTCTCAACAGTCCAGATCCACGTTCCAAACCCCTCTTATATCCTGTGTTACGGGGCTGCTGCCTGGATCAGGCCATGGGGAGGCTGGTTCAGTCTTGTAGGTGAATCTAATCACAGCATCACATTCACTTCGCCTCCACCCCATCTCCGAGCCTACCTAGAAGTCATTCTGAGCACACACACTCTGAAAAAACAGGTCCACAGCTGTCTGGGGCAGAAGAGGCAAGATTTTACAAGGTGTGGAGAGGAAGACACAGCCTGTGTCATATGAAGCAAGGGAGAGCCAGGGAGTCTTGTCCCCACTTCCAAACGCATGACAAAAACCCGCCTCCACGCCCTTGCTCAGCAGTTTCTCTGCCTCCTTCAAGGGTGTTCCCTTTACTCTTTAATCGAACTCCCTTTTCAAGGCTCACCCCCTCCAGGAAGCCCACAGTGGTATCCTGCTGTTGCAGGGCCTCGTGTGTTTGTGTCCTGCTCCTGAACCTGGAAATTGGACCAGCTGGCTTGGTTTTTAGTCACCTGAGCGTTACTGTTCTGAACTATAAAGTCAGCAAAGGCAGGAGCCACCCTTCCTTCTTTCCACGCACCCACCTCAGCCTCTTGCCCAGGGTCCAGCAGAGAGCTCCGCAGACCCAAGTGTCATACGATGTGGATCCAGAATCCTTACTCCTGAGCCTCTCATTCAGAGATGAGGAAAGTAAGGCGCAGGAGAGTTGAATGTGTCCTGCAGGGCCCAGGCCAGGTCTGGGAGCCTTGTTCCGACCTTGCTAATCCACAGCTCTTGCTATCACCCCATCCTGCCCTCGTGAATATCAACTGGGCTAAGTCAGGATGGCACTGACCACTGTAGCAGGGGCATGGAGACCTGGAACACACGGCCACCAACCTGAGGGACTCCAGGGGCTCAGGTAGAGTCAGATTGGGCTGGAAACTTCCTAACACATTCCCAGGTAATGCTGTTGCTGCCTGTTGGGAACCACTTTTTCAGAACCACAGCCCCATAGGAACTAAAAATCTACCTGAGAGACAGGATTATCACAAAGTTAATATTTAAATGTATGACAGGCGGAGTGTGTTGGCTCACGTCTGTAATCCCAGCACTCTCGGAGGCCGAGGTGGGTGGATCTCTTGAGGCCAAGAGTTCGAGACCAGCCTGGGCAACATGGTGAAAACCTGTCTCTACTAAAAGTACAAAAATTAGCTGGGCGTGGTGGTGCATGTCTAATCTCAGCTACTTGGGAGGCTGAGGCAGAAGAATCACTTCAACCAGGGAGGCAGAGGTTGCAGTGAGCCAAGATTGTATCATTGCACTCTAGCCTGGGTGACAGAGCTAGACTCTGTCTCAAAAAAACAAAAAAATGAAATAAATAGTAGTAATAAAAATAAATAAATGAATGCATGACAGAGGCCAGAAGTATATTAGTTAGATTTTTGGTTCTTGGCATCTCTCTCCCCTTCTTTTGAGAACAGCACCCTGATTTCCTTTTGAGGGTCTATCCCTCCTTTATCATCAGGCCATACCCTCCTAATAAGCCTTCTACCTGTTGTAGAGTAGAGCATATATGTAACCAAAGAACATCCAATCAGGATGTGGAGTTTACCCGTCACATGATTTACACTGGTCCAATCAGATCAAATAAGAGAACTTTGGCAGGAATCATCAGGAAACAAGGCTTTTTTTTCCAGCTGAACCAGAACTCCTGTGGCCATTTTGCCACAGTGTGGAAAGAGCTCTGAAAATGGGGCTTATAAGGGACAAGCAGAGGAGAGGGCATTGTTTAATGCTCCTGGATCCAGCTACTCCTGAGGTCAACACCCTCTGAGCCTATTAGTTACGTGAGTAGATGAGGATATAAATTCCCCTTTCTGCACAAGTCATAGTTTGGGGTGGGATTTTCTGATGCATAATAGAAAATTTCCTATCTGACACCAAATTCTCCAGGAAGATTGAAGTAATTCACCCCTTCTGCGTTACAGAAGCTTCATGGATAGTCAGAGATATGGAAGGAGAGGGAAAGTGGAGGTATTAGCAAGGGTGGGCTGATGGAAAACAGCCGGGTACAAACAGAGGCCACAGCACAGACCGGCTTGGCTCACCCCTGGCACCCAGGAGAAGCCTCTGGGAGAATTGAGCCCTATAGGAAGAGGGAAATCTTGCGGTTCAATGGGAGAGCACTTTGCCTTTTGTGGTCTCCTTTCCCAGAAGAGGTCACCTCCGATGCCAGAGGTTCCCAGAGCCTGCTGGCCCCTTGAATCCAGACTTCCTGCCCAGACGGGCAGCTGGGATGAGGTCATGGCTGGGGAGAGTCTTTTATCCTCTTGCTAAGCTTCTTCTTTCAGTAGCAATTGCTGTCTTGCTTAATCTCAGAATTATCTGATTGTCACAGTCGAGTTTTCCACATTAGGCAATGAGCCAACAAGTTACTTAACCTATAATTGCCCTTTAATGAAGCCCATCTTCAAAACTGAATTGTCAAAGGGAAACTTGTAAACATACAGCGAGGTCCAAGACCAAGCTGGCCCCAGACGTCGCAGCCAGGCCCTTGACTCCTCTCTGGCGTCAACCACATTTGTCTGAGTTATTGGGGCTTTATCACCAGCTGCCACCCAGAGTAGAGAGGAGGCTGGTGCTCGCAGCAGCCAGAAGCAGGTTGAGCCTTTGAAAAGCAAGCTTGCAAGTGCTCAGTTTAGGTGCACACATTCTCCCTTGCCTAGAGTCTCCCTTCTTCCCAAAGCACTGTGAAGTGTGAAAGGAATGGCCAATGTCACGACTTGAACTTTGCAAAACCTAAGCAACATCTCTCTGCAGTGAACCCACGTGATGGTGGTTCAGGCCCAGACCAAACAGCTATTACAGTAAGACTTCTTTAATGTCAGCCTATCTCACCTACTCTTTACATGGTGTGGACTACTCCTTACACAGACCACTGGTCCACACTATGTAAAGAGTAGGTGAGAGAGGCTGACATTAAAGAAGTCTTACTATAATAACTGTCTGGGCTGGGCCTATACTGTGGTCAGGAGTCTGCCCTCTGGGAATGTCCAATCACATCTTAGCATGTCTGAAGTGAAATATCGTAGTCAAACATACTCAGCTGCTTCATGGTATTCTCACAGTGACCCAGGCACAGCAAGACAAGGGAGGGAATATTTATGGAGCACTGACTCAGGGCCAGGTGCCGTGCTGGGCACTTTATATACTTTACATCATTTAATTATCAGAACAACTCTAGAAACTAATAGTATCCCTATTTTGCAGATGAGGAATGCAGGGCCCAGAGTAGGTAAGTTGTTTGCACAGTCAGCAGCTTTGCAGGTGGGGGAAACAGGATTTGAACTCGGATTTGTCTGACGCCAAGGCTGGTCAGTGCTCCGTGGACACTTTGGTGGCTCCCTTATTGACATAAAGCTGGCCTAAAGCCATTGAGCAGTACAGATTAGAAGGGGTGTGGACTCATGGAGACAATACCATGATGTCTGGGATTTGCTTCAAAATAGCACAGGAGTGTGGGGAGGCAGATAGGATTAGAGATAAAAGGCTGGCTGTGAGATAATCGATCCTAAAGCTGGGTGGTGGGCATTGAGGGGTTCTTCAAACAGTTCCAAATAAATATTTGAAAGTTTTCATTGCAAAAATATTTAAAAATATATAGCACTTTCTCCAGAAGCCAGTGACCCTTCTCAGTACCCCATAGCACTCATACACATGTCACTGCCCTAAATCCAGTATGCCACCTTAGACTAAATTAATTTTTTTTTTAGACGGAGTCTCCCTCTGTTGCCCAGGCTGGAGTGCAGTAGTGCGATTTTGGCTCACTGCAACCTCCACCTCCCGGGTTCAAGTGATTCTCCTGTCTTAGCCTCCCGAGTAGCTGAGACTGCAGGTGCCCATCACCATGCCTGGTTAATTTCTGTATTTTTAGTAAAGACAGGTTTTCACCATGTTGGCCAGACTGGTCTCAAACTCCTGACCTCAAGTGATCTGCCCGCCTCAGCCTCCCAAAGTGCTGGGATTACAGGCGTGAGCCACTGCACCTGGCCAAGAGTCGCCTTTTAAATTGTGTCCCTCTAAGGCTCCGAGCTCTGTGAGGATAAAAGTGGTGTTTGTCTTGTTCATTTAATAAATTTTTATAGAATGAATAAATGACAAGAGTCTGGTGCACAGTGAACATTCAACACGCTTATTGAATGCATAAAAAATCCAAATAATTGGGTCCTGAAGGCTGGTTGTGCTTTGACAAGCACATAGCTATAGAGAGGGTGTGCTGGGCAGGGGGACTGACTTGAGCAAAGGCACAAGCAGCAAACAGGCCAAGTTTGGAGGTGAGTGTCAGGGGATGGCCAGCCACAGCCAAGACAATGGTCATCAGTGATAACACACTGCCTGAGCTAGCTGGCGTGGCCAGTTTTTAATAACTTATATTTCACAGACACAGCACTGACATTTTGTTTAATCACCAAGGCAAGGTCAATCTCCTGCCGTGGATGTGGAAAGTGAGGCTCTCAATTTCATTCTCAGCTCGTTAATTGAAGAAAGTTGGCCAGTGTGTGCCTGGTGGATGGCAGCTCCAAATGGATGTCGACACATTTTTGAGGACTTGAGGGAAACAAAAGAATCAATTAAGGGGACAGCCTGGAGCTCCAGTTGGGAATCTAAATCCTGATGCATTTCCTAATATTGCTTTGCAAGAGAGAGAAAGAGAACACCTCCTTCTCCACTCTATGCCAAGACTTAGTACCACGTGGAAACTGCGGACTGCAAAGGCCAGAGCAGGACCCCGGGATGGTTTGGGGTCAAGTAGCTCTGGCGAGGCCAGCCTGTATCCTGAGGTTCCGCAGGCTATGTGGTGTCTGGTCTCCCGCCAGCCTTCCTGATAAAAACCATACTCCACCACTGGCTTACGTTGAGGGCAGCGGGAGGCCTGCAAGGCTTAGAATACCTTCAAAGGCCTGCCGTGCACATATGGACTTATTCCACCAAAGCACAAGTCACGCAGATAGTGATGACAACAATGTAAATGTATGAAGCCTTTTATAGTTTGCAAAGAGCTTCCACATCCCTGATTTCTTCTTGCTCTCCCAACAACTATGGGAGAGTGGGAAGGAGGGAGGGGGGTCAGAAACTGAGGCTCAGAGCAGTGACGTGATGTGCCCAACATGGTGCAGCAGGGAGGTGGTAGAACAAGATGCTCCCCTCTCATCGGGGTGTGTGGTCCTTTCCAGGGATGCTGACCTTAAACTGGGCAAGAGCACAGGTCTCCACTCTCCCAGATCTCATAGCCCGTCTTGGCATTTGTTATCAAGGACACTCAAACCAAGTAGGAGGATTTCTGTATGGTCTTCTTGTCTCCTAGAATTATTGATGGCTCCCATTGTCTCCTGGAAATATTGAAGACTTCCTCCTTCCAGACCTGTCTCTCTCTGAATTGTTCAAGTTATTTTGTGTCTTTGGAATATTAATCAGTCTGGGAGGGGCGATGCAACAGATTTCTCTTAGGAGAAGGCAAAATGAACACAAAGGTGTCTGGTATCATAATTCCTCTTGTCATCGCATCTTGAATTTCTCAAAGGGCCTTTGCATTTGCTGTCTTACTTGAAGCAAGCAGTAGCCTTGCGAGCTGCCTGGGAAGATTACAATCACCTTTTTCCTTAAGGAGGAGGAAATGAAGGTGCTGAGCAGCTCTATGTCTTGTTCAACAACTTGCTTTCTGCCTTTTTCACTTTCTGAAGTTTTAAAAACAGGAAGTCAATCTTAACCTCACTTTTAGAATGAGACAGTTGGAGAGGATGGTCAGGAAGAATTTTTACCCTTATTTTTAGGAAACTGATTTTAGGTGGTAATTAATACAAATATTTAAATACCTGATTGCTTATTTTGTTCTTTATTCTCTTTTTTATTTCTCTGAAATGTAAGTTTATCTTCTCTCCCCACACCCCCTTGAAGCCAAAATGTTCAATTTTGGGTGCCCTAACTTAGCATAGGTGGAGCGTTGGGTCAAGGTGGGGTAGAGCCCAGGAGTAATTGAGGAAACTCCTCTCCCTTTGATGTTTGCTCAGAATTCGTCTGTAGGCAGAGATGAGGGTTCCCCATGCAGGGGCTTTGATGCCCTCTAGGTTCATAGTTTCTATTAGGGCTTATCACTGTGTATTATAGCCAGATGTTAATCTGCCTGGTTTTCCCAGTAGACTGTGAGAGGTCAGGGAGCAACAGATCTGCATCTGGCAATAGGGGAATTTTGGACAGGGGTGTGTGTAGGAGTTAACCAGATGTGGGACATATCATGATAAACCAGGGAGTAGGAAAGAAACCCTGAACAAAAGCAGGGCCCGGAGAGATGAAAAGGAAGAGATGGAGCTTTTTAGGATGTGGAATTTGTGTCAATCTCTACAACGAACCAGGGAGGAGTCAAAAACTAGCTCTCAGGTTCTAGTTTGGACAACCAGGTAGATTCGTGGTAAGATCTTGATCAGAGCTGGGGAGCACAGGAGAAGATGCATCATGGATGGGGAAAACCGGGATGGTTTAGTTCTGAACGGACTGAGTCTAAGGTATCTGTGGGTCTGGAGTACAGATATAAAACTGGGCAGATGCCAGCCTCTTGGTGGTACTTAAAGCCATGGCACTGTGGAATTTCTGGTCCCTTTTACAGGCTGAGCCTCTGTCTCTACAACCTACTACTTGGCTCCCTGATGGCTCCGAATGATCCAAAATTATTAGACATCAAAATTTCTCGCCGGGCGCGGTGGCTCAAGCCTGTAATCCCAGCACTTTGGGAGGCCGAGACGGGCGGATCACGAGGTCAGGAGATCGAGACCATCCTGGCTAACACGGTGAAACCCCGTCTCTACTAAAAAAATACAAAAAAATAGCCGGGCGCGGTGGCGGGCGCTTGTAGTCCCAACTACTCGGGAGGCTGAGGCAGGAGAATGGCGTGAACCCGGGAGGCGGAGCTTGCAGTGAGCTGAGATCCGGCCACTGCACTCCAGCCTGGGCGGCAGAGCGAGACTCCATCTCAAAAAAAAAAAAAATTTCTCTTTTTCCTTTTTGGCTTCCACCACATATTTATGATGAGAATCCATGAGGCTATGTGAATCTTATTCAGTAGCCCTTTGTAAAGCATTAAAGGTCACCTAGCAGCAAGATGCAACAAAGGTAGCAAAGAAACCTGGTTTCAAGACTTGGTTCAGCCGATAACTACTGTGTGATATTGGGCAGGTCACTGTTTCCCTCTGGGCATCACTTTTCCCAAACTTTGAGAGTGAAGTGGCTAAGTTCCTATGCTGGTAGTGTCAGAATAGCTTCTATTAGACTATCCGATAAAATACAGTTTTAATGTATGAAAAAAGTATTAAAAACAAGTATTCAAAAGCATTGGAGAGCTCCCAAAATGAGGCAGAAACTAGAGTGAGCTTAAGAAAATAACTTTACTGGGTGAAATTCATGTTTAATAGGCTTTTCCCCTGAGTGCACAGTGCCCCTGTTTTCATGGCAGGGGGTAACTAGAACTCAAGTAGAAAACTGTAGTCTTTCTGACTTTGGGTATCAGAGGCTGGAGCTCAAGGGTGCCAGAAGAACCGGGGATAAAAGGGAGACATCCTGAAAAAGAACCTCTGAGGAGGGAGCCTCAAAATCTGCATATAAATGACCCACAAATTATTGACTAACCCCTGAACTGTGCATGCATGGGAATGACATCAAGAAGCCCAGGAGAAACGTCAGCTAGAAGTCCATAAAAGCTGAGCAGAGAGTTCAGCTGTGACTCAACTGCAGATGGAGAGATAAAAATCCAGTTTTATTTCTACCAAGTTAGCAGAACAAAATTTATATTCCAGAACCAAGGAATTCACCCTAAAACTAAGGTAAACCAAATATTACATGCTGTATAATCAAGTGCAAAGTTCAGCCTCCATGAGTTCAAAGTGACCATCCAGCAACTTAACTGCCTTCCAGAACAAAAATTCAAAAGAAGATGACAGAATATAAAGTATTTACAATGTATTACCCACAATGTCCAGTATACATTTGAAAAAATTACTAGACATTAGAAGAAAAAGAAAATGTGGTTTAAGACAAAAAGGAAAAACAGTCCATAGAAAAAGATACCAAGATGTCTCAGATATTAGAACTAAAAGATGATAATTTTAAAGCATCTATTTTAAGTTTGTTCAAGAAAATTAGGGAAAATATGGTCACAGTGAGTGGATAGGGAATCTCAGAAGAGAAATAAAAAATAACAAAATGAATCTATTAAAACTGAAAAGAATAATTGAAATAAAAAATTCACTGGATAGATTTATTAGAAGATTGGAAATTACAGAAGAAAGATTTAGTGACTTGATGACTTATTGATAGAAATTCAATATGAAAAACACAGGGAGAAAAGGGATAGAAAAAATTATGAAAAAATAGTGGCTGAAAATCTTTTGACTTGGTGAAAAACATCAATCTACAGATGCAAGAAGCTCAGTGAATCCCAAGTAAAATAAATATGAAGAAATAACTATACCTAGGCACATCACAGTGAATCTGCTGAAAACCAAAAATCAAGAGATACATTGAAAACAGTCATAGGAAAGAAGACATATCACATACTCAAGAGACACTATAATAGTAATGCCCTTTAAATACAACAGAATGACAATGTGGAGCACTAAAAATAAAATGGCATCTTTAAAATACTGAAAGAAAATACTGATCTACTCAGTACTCTGTATCAAGTGAAAATAGTATTCAAAAGTGAGGACAAAATTAAGACAGTTTCAAATAAGTAAAGGCCGAGAGAATTTGTTACCAGCAGGAGTTCTTCAGGATGAAAGAAAAGAAAACGCAAATCTACAAAAAGAAATGGAGATCATTAGAAGTAGAAAATATGTGGACAAACTTTAAATATAAAGACGCAGATCAATAAAAGTAGAAGTATTAAAAAAGATACACACATTAGCAGAAGACAGCTTGACTGGCATTAAGACAAGAAGAATTATCATTTCACAATGATATAGAGGGTAACTCATTAGAAAGACACAGAAATTGTAATTGTAATGTGTATACATATAATAATAGAGTTTAAAAATAGGTGAAGAAAAACATATAGAACTAAAGGCAGAGCTAGAAAAGTGAACAACCATAGTTGGAGACATTAATATTCTTCTCTCATAATGTGTTAAAACAACCAGCACCTCCCCACAAAAAATAATCAGTAAGCATAAAAAGATTTAAACAACAGTATGAACAACCCGAACTCACTGATAATTATGAATCCCTACACCCAACACCTGCAGAGTACATATTCTTTTCAGGTACAAAGAAGTAATCAATAAAACAGACCAAATGCTGGCCCAAAAGATGCATATCAATACATTTGAAAGGACTGACATATATAGTATGTCCTCTGACTAGAATGGAATGAAATAAGAAATCAATCACAATAAGATATTTATATATTTAGAAAACCCCCAAATATTTGGAGATTAACAACACATTTTTGCATAAAAAAGCAATTGTATGAAAAATTAGAAAATATTTTGAACAGAATAAAAGTGAATATGCAGTATATCAAGACTTGTGGCATATAGCTAAAGTAGTGCTTTAACTATGTATTTAAATACTTATAATAGAAAAAAGATCTAAACATCCACTTTAAGAAGCTACAAAAAGGAAAAAAATTAAACCCAGAATTAGAAAGAAATAATAAAGATTAGAGATGATAATAATGAATAGAAAATTGAAGGACAATTGATAAACTAGCAAAGAAAATGCTGGTTCTTTTAAAAGGTGAACAAAATTGATAAAGCTTTAGTAAGACTTATCGAGAAAAAAGAAATATAAATTGCAAATATATATATGTATATGTATGTGTATATATACATATACACATGTAGATGTAGAGAGAGAGAAAGAGACAGAGAGAGGAAGAGAGAAAGAGAAAAGTGACATCACTACAGATCTTACGAACACTTGAAGGATAACAAGAGGATGTTATGAACAACAATACTCTCAAATTTTATAACGTAGGTAGAATGGACAAATTACCTGAGAAGCACAACTTACCAAAACTGACATAAAAAGAGGCAAAAAAATTGAACAGCTCTGTGTCTATTAAAAAGATTGACTTTAATGTAAAAACCTTCTAACCATGAAAACTCCAGTGTCTGATGATCTCACTCATGAATTTCATCAAATACTTTAGGAAAGAATAATATTAATCTTATAAAAAATGCTTTCAGAAGAAAAAAAAATGAGAGAGCACTTCCCAGCTCACTTTATGAGGCCAGCATAATCCTGATACCAGAATTGACAAAGACAAAAAAAAAGTACATACTAATATCTTTCATAGACACAGATACAAAATGTCTTAATAAAAAATTCACCAAGTGAATTTAGTAACATAAAAAGATAATACATCATGGGCAAGTGGGGTTCGTCCTGGGAATGTAAAGTTAATTTAACATTTGAAAAGCCAAATAATGTAACTCACAATATTAATTAAAGAAAGGAAAAAACATGTGAAAGGAAAAAAAATATGTGGTCATCTCCATAGATCCTTAAAAATAATTTGGCAAATTCAACATCCAATCATAATAAAAATCTTATCAAACTAGGAAGAGAAGATAATTTCCTCAGTTTAATAAAGGATATGTCAAAAACTCACACTTAACATAAATATAACTTAATATAAAATATTAAATGCTTCCCCCCAAGATGGAAATAAGGCAAGAATATCTATTCCTACCACTTTTATTCATCACTGTGCTGGAAATACTAGACAGTGCAATAGTAGAACAAAAAAGGAATAAAAGGCACTAAAATTTGAACAAAAGAGGTAAAACTGTCTTTATAGACAGTATCATTTTTTATGCACAAAAGCTTAAGAACTCAACAAAGCAACTAATAACTGAATTTTTAAAGGTCACAAGATACAAGATCATACAAAAGTCTACTGTCTTTCTATGTACTAGCAGCAAAAAACTGAAAAATTAAAAGTTTAAGTCATTTTACATTAATATCTCAAAACATAAAATACTTAGGAATAAATGTAATAAAATATGAACAATATTTGTCATAAAATGACAAAATATTGCTAAAAGACATTTAAATAGACTTTATAAGTGAGGAGCTATTTCATATTCATAAATTGAAAACCTCAATATTGTTAAGATGTCAAGTCTTCCCAAATATATCTGCGGATTAAAGCAATCCCAAAGAGAATCTCAAAATGTTTTTGTAGAAAATGACAAGAAACATGTCATTACAAATTTATATGGAAAAACAAAGCTAAAGAATAGTCAAACAATATTGAAAAAGAAAGACAAATTTAGAGGCCTTATACCACCTGACTTCAGGACTTACTGTCAAGCTACATAATCAAGACAGTGTGGTATTGGTATAAGGAAAGACATATAATGGAACAGAATACAAAGACCAGAAATAGACTCACATATATACCATGAATGGATTTTCAATTAAAGTGCTAAACCAACTTAACAGGGAAATGAAAGTCTTTGCAACAAATATCAAACAACTGGATAAATCTATGGTAAAAATAAACTTAGGGCCCTATGTATCACCACACACACACATTAATTCTAGACATATCATAGACCTAATGATAAGAGCTAAAACTATAAAAATTTTTGAAGAAAACGTATTTGTGACCTGGGGGCATAAAAATAGCCAATAAACACATGAAGCAGTGTTCAACATCATTAATCATCAGGGGAATGCAAATTAAGACTACAATGAGCTACCATTACGCACACATCAGGATAAAGACAGACAACATGAAATGTTAGTGAGGATGTGGAGCAACTGGAACCCTCATCCACTGCTGGTGAGTGTAAAATAGTAAAACTACTTCAATTATACATTTCTTATTAATTGAATCGTTTGCTTACTTGTGACCTAGCAATTCCATCAATAGGTATTTATCCAGGAGAAATGAAAATGTGTCTACACAACTTGTATATGAATGATCATTATTACAGCTTTATTCACAATAGCCAAAAATTGAAAACAACCAAAATGTCCACAAACAGAGCCACTGGATAAACAATTTGTGGTATCTCCATATACTGGAACAGTACCTCGCAGAGATTGGAATAAATCACCAATACACACAACAACATGAATCAATCTCACAGATACCATGAAAGTAACAGTAGAGAAAAGAACAAATATAGTATGCTTTCTATTTATGTGAAGGTCTAGGGTAGGCAAAACTCAGCCCTGGTGACAGAAATCAGAATGGTTGCCTTTGGGGTGGATATGATTGGAAGGGACACAAAAGAACTTTCTGGGGCAATAGAAGTGTTCTATACCTTGGTTGACACGGTATACATGTTTATCTGAAGATAACGTATGTGCATTTCACTGTGTGTCAATTTTGAGCCAATTTTAAAAGGAAAAACAAAGGAAGTTAAAAAACAGAAACACAGGACTCTGATTCCAGGAGTCTTGAGTGCCCACACCTAGGGCTTAATCACAGCGGGGCTGTGGTCAGTGCTTTTCTTTCTCTGCATTAGCTGGAGCTACGGAAAGAAAGGCTCAGCAGATTGGGTGCCTGGGAAGCCTGTGGGCCTGTCCTGTCCTCAGCTGCCTGAACGAGTCACTTCAATTTAAGAAGTGTCTACAAATTAATCCTGAAGTCTGTGTGAGCCCATCAGTGTTACATGCTGGTCTTCTCTGAGTCTGTGTGTGTTTTATTTTAAGTTTCCTGCCTCTCCTTCACTGTCATGGCCTTCAGAAAAAATAACCATTTCCTTGGAATGATGTGTGACCCCGCCAATCAGAGGATAAGTTGTCTGGCCAACTTGGGCAGCCAACAGAGGAAAATTTCCTGGAGGGTTACACCACTGGTTGGATCTAAAAGGACTAAAGCTTTCTTACAGCCCTCATGTCCAAGGGGAGGGAGGAGGGCCAGATGACCTGGAAAAGATACACAAATAGAGTTTCTGAGTTATGACACCTACACAAGTCCAGTTCAGTCCTTTCGGGAACCCCCACCTCCCCAGCGCCAGCATTGCCTCCACACCGCCTCTCTTTGAGCTTCCCATTGCTGGGAAACCAGATAGATGACTTGCCCACGGGACAAGGGGAAGGAAGAGAAGAACCAAGGAGATGGATAAGATAGGAGAAAGGGGAAGGGATGCTTAAAAAAAAAAGAAAAGGATCTTTTGGAGTCAGAGGGGAAAGTTTTTGTTGCTGGTCTCTCAAGGCAACAATTTCATCCTTTTGTAGAGGGTTTAGTGCTTTTCAAAATGCCCACATCTTACACCATGTGGTGACCTGGCCAGGTATCAAGACTCCCCACTTTTAACAGATGAGGAAACAGAGGCTAGAAAGCTCAGGGCACTTGTTCAAGTTGGCATAGCAAGGGAAAGCACCAAGTGGGAATTTGGCCAGATTTCCTGATGGCCACCCCTTTTCCTGGGGTGGGGGACATCCCCTGGGCACTTTTCCCCCTTTGCTCTCTCACCAACACTCATCAGATCAGCCATGAGGATGGGGGGAATTCTGTCTGCAGGGTAGAATCATGTGCAAGGTGAAGGAGCTCAGCTTCCAGCCCAGGGCCTTTTTAGGAAATGTAGCTCTGCATGAAACACTTGGCTTTGATGGGAAGGAAAGAAGTAGGTCTACTAATTAAAGGTCATTTAGGATTTTTTTTTTAGCTTTAAAAACAGAGGAGATATGTTTAATTCAGGCTCACCACCGTCATGGAGCATTTCCGTGAAGCTCGGGGCTCTCTGTGCACAGTTTCTCTGACTCCAAAAGATCATTGGATTTTCTTTTCCTCTCTTTCTGGTTTTGTTTTGATTTTGTTGTTGTTGTTTTCATTTTTAAAATACACACCCTCTGGAGTTGAATACTTTGACTTCTTTGATGCAAGGGAAGCCAACCATGGATTTCTAAAGTTAGACAGAAAGAAGTTGACATTGGCAGGAACTAAACCACAAGCCTCAGAAGCATCTGCACTGCTGGGCCCCGGTCCACAGCCGGTGCGGTCAGCATCATGTCATTATGCTCTCTTGAGAAAACTAGAGACCCAGAGACCTGCCAGTTACACTGCCATTGGCTCCCTGCCCCTGGACAGGCAGGGACTAAGTGTCAACTAGGAGTTGTCATCATCCCTGCCTCATGGGGGCGAGGGATGAGGGGGTCTGGGAGAAGGAGGGGGAAGAGGGCCCACTTGGTATGAAAATCCAGAGGGACTCCAGTGTGCATCCGAGTTTCCTAAAAGAGGAAATGCCTCCTCTCCAGAAACAATGATGTAAATACCTCTGTGGTTTTACTCCATTGAGCTGCGCTTACTTGTTGCCTCTTAGAATAGAACCTTTCCTTCTTATAGAGAATTCTTTCCACCAGGATTGGATGGGGCTGATCCTGCCTGCTCCCTGGCCACATGACCCGAGCCAGGCCAGTCAGAAGCCTTCCTTCCTTCTGCTCTGGGCTTGCTAAAGTGGCAGGGCTTCCAATACTCACCTTGCCTGTGACATGGAGAGAGCAAGTAGGAGGTGGGAGAGAGAGAGAGATGGCAATCTTCAATGCTATCATTTGAGTTTCTGGATACAGCTATGCCTGAAGGTAGGTAGATTACTTCTATGAGCTAATAGATTCTTTCCCTCTCTTTCTTTCTTTCTTTCTTTCTTTCTTTCTTTCTTTCTTTCTTTCTTTCTTTCTTTCTTTCTTTCTTTCCTTCTTTCCTTCCTTCCTTCCTTCTTTCCTTTCTTTCTTTCTTCTTTCTTTCTCTCTCTTTTTCTTTCTTTCTTCCTTTCTTTTCATATATTTACTTTAGATTTTATTCCTGCCACTTGCAACTGAAAGAGTCAAGTAATATGTGTCTCACTCAACTTTGCATCTCTAGCACACCCAGCACACAGGAGCATGCTTGTTAAATGAAAGTTTGAGTGTCTTTAGAAAGAAATAAAGTTGCCAGGCGCGGTGGCTCATGCCTGTAATCCCAGCACTTTGGGGGGCCAAGGCAGGCGGATCACCTGAGGTCAGGAGTTCGAGACCAGCCTGACCAACATGGAGAAAGCCTGTCTCTACTAAAAATACAAAATTAGCCAGATATGGTGGTACATGCCTGTAATCCCAGCTACTCGGGAGGCTGAGGCAGGAGAATCGCTTGAACCTGGGAGATGGAGGTTGCAGTGAGCCGAGATTGTGCCATTTCACTCCAGTATGGGCAACAAGAGTGAAACTCCATCTCAAAAAAAGAAAAGAAAAAAATAAAGTTGGGGTGAAGGAAGAAAGTGCATTGTTGGGCATTTACCAGCTCTGTCTGTTGGGCACTTTATATAAATTATTTCAGTCATTACAGTGTTGCAGTATTACGACTATGATCTCCATTTGAAGGTTACGTAAAATAAGGAAGAAAGAGCTCCCAGTGAAAGTCCAGACCTTCAGATGTGGGATGGAGCCTTCAAGCCAGGCTCTCTCTGACACCTCAGAAGTTGGTCCATCGAATGTCTGCTCCTCACAGTGGCCTGTGTGTGCTGGCCCTTGGCCTTCTGGGAGAGCCTAGACCAGAGTTGTGGGGCTCTCTGTACCACTTCCATGCTTCCCCTTGGATATCAGGAGGAGGTCTCTTTCCGGGGGCTGAACACTGCAAACATACAAGGGAGTTCTCAGGTCCCTGACTTCCCCAACCATCCACTTCTCTCCATGATCCTATATCCTTTCTCATCGCTTGACCTAGTCCACACCAGCTCCACCAAATTCACATCCCAAATTTGTGTTGCTCAGTGGATCCAAGATCAGGCCAAAGTGAAATTTGTTGGGTACAGCTGTGGGTCCCTGGAGTCCGGAAGTTTCATGGTACCGTCTGTGTGAGAGGGCAGCCCACTGTTGGTAGAACAGGATGAGGGTCTTGAAGTTGTATCTGAGCTCTGTATTTGCATTTTCACCACGACTTAAATGACCTCAAATGACAGGATAGGAAAGACCTCAAAAAACATCTAAAGAAGCACAACCTAGAGTGCTTCCTGACATTCCCTGACCCTGGCTCCCAAACTCGAGAGAGACAGTGAGACACTCACAGCACTTCTTCCTGCTGAGCTCAGATACACTTTCAGATCTTTCCCACGCGGTGCTGTGAACTGCCCCATCAGTCACTGGGAGGTAGCTCACAAAAAAGAGTACTTCCCCTCAGACCTAGTTCAAGACCCTCATTTTTTGCCATTGTGAAAATAGAGATCCAAAAGGCTGAAAGGACTTGTCCAAGGTCATGTAGCCCAGCTGGAACTTGAAAACATACCTTTTGATTCTCTTAAGTCTACTGTTCTTTCTTCTGAATGTGCTGACTTAGTACCATTAGTTGATGGTAAGATGCCAACCCAATTCAAACTCTACATATGCTTCACTGGAAAATCAATCAAGCAAATTGATAGAGCTCCGTGTCGTGGAAAGAACGCTGAGCTGGGATTTTATCTCTGGTCTGGCAGCAAACCAGCTGCGTGGCCTTGGACCAGTCAATTCACTTCTCTGAGTCTCAGTTTCCTCATCTGTCTAATTGTGGGGGCAGGGTGATTTCTATGATCTGTAAGGTACCTTTAAATATGAATAATCTGTGATTTCATTTGACCAGAATTATGCCAGACATTTTTCTATCTATAAATAGACAGAAGAGAAGACACAACTATACAAGAAGCAACAAAGCATTAATATAACTAATATAACTTTTAATTTGTATAATTAAGGGCCAGGAGGTGTGGAACCTACTGAACCTACTGAGGCCCTCTGGGAGTTAAGAGGAGGGAGTTCTGAGTTGTAGGGAGTTGTCTTTGTGGAGAGGAGGATTCAGCCTGGCCCTGGAGGATGGGTGGTAGATGGGAGACAATGGCACTGCAGGCAACAGGAGGAAAATAAAGTGGCAGCAAGGTGAGATACGCAGTGCATGTTTAGCAACAGAATAGCCTGACTGGAGAGGAGGCAGAGGAAGTCTGAGGAGTGCTTTAGGGAGTCCGAGGTGAGCATGGAGCCAGTGTCACATGAAATGTGGAGGAGAGGTCCTGTTCTCTACAGAGACCTACAGGGGAATCTTTCATTTTGTTGAATAAAGGGTGAAAATGACAGAAATTCATCTCAAACTGGCTTAACCGAAACAGTGGATTTATTAACTCAGACGATCAAAAACCCCAGGTTAGACTTCAGCTGTAAGCGGACCCATGGGCTCAAAAAATCTCACTGGGAATGTGCCCTTCTCCATTTGTACTTTGTTCTGTGTTGACCTTATGCCCAACAGCCGTTTCCAGCTGGTGGCAAGATGGCGCCCAGCAGCTCCCAACTTACATTTTGCCACTTAAGACCAGTGGAAAGAGAACTCCTTATTCTGCCAGTTTTGTGAAAGTCCTGGGGTGGATGCTCATTGACCCAGATGTGATCTCGTTCCCATCTCTGAACCAATCACCAAGGCCACGGGCGGGATGCAAGGCCCTGATGGACCAGGCCTGGGGCACATGCTCATTACCTGGAGCCGGGGAGTGGGATCTGCCCCAGAGGAACTGGGGAAACTGAAAATGGGATGGGATGATGATTCCTAGAGAAAAATCATAGGGCCACTACCAAAAGTAAGAGTGGGGGCATCCCGGATAAGCAAACCCAGCAGATGTCCAGCACCAAGAGTATTTCATCAGGCTTCATGTGGAAGAAACTAGGACGTGTCTTTAAGACAGAGCCAGACTAAGCAGTGATTCCGCCTAGGGGAACTCAGTTACTCAACTCTGAAACCTGCTGGGCAAGGGTTCTGAGAGGCCACCACTAGGTGGATGGGACGAGAGCCTCGGGGCAGGTCTCATCTTTCTTACATTAATACTTCTTGGAGAGACTCAGCAGCAGGGCAGGAATTTGTTAAATTACATAAACATTATTGTGACCCGTAAAATTCAATGAATCTCGGCCTGTTTACCCTCCGCTGGCTTTAATGTTTGCACAGTGTAATTTAATGTGTCAATTTGCTCTCAAATAAAAAACATCTGGCCCTCTGACATGCCAAAGAAACCAGAGAGCTGATGTTCAAAATCAGCAAAAAGTCCCAATCAGGGATGATGTTTTGAGGAAGGAAAAAGAAGGCAAGAGGCTCAGAAAAGGAAGCCAAGAGCATTAGGATCCATTCCTGGCGGAGTGACAAGCCTCTGTTTGTGAATCTGTAAGATCAGTAAATTTTATCCTAATTAGAATTAAGAAAAGCCGAGAAGAGCACATACCATCTTTAACTGGCACCCATTGTGCAATTAAATTTCCTGCGGCTGTCCCTGCCAATATTGACATTCATGCTACTGGATTTTTAACAATCTTATTATTTTGTAATTGAGAGGAGCAAGAAGAAAATTATGCTTTTCTATATAGATGATCTTCCCAGCTAAAGTACCCCTTCCTATGGCAGTTGGCCTGCCTAAGCTCTTTCCCTCCCTGGGGGTTGGTGGGGCTTGGGGAAGAGGAGGGGAGCGGGGACTGGCTGAGTGTGTGGTTTTCCAGTAAGATCATCTATGCGGCCCGTCTTGCTTTGGTCTCCAGTAAATAATGGTACTGCTCACTCCTGCAGACAGAGGCAGGGCTTGGCAGGCCAGTCTGAGTTGGAGGCGCTGACCTAAATAGAGCAGGACAGGGGAAGCAGGTGTGGCATTCAAGGCTTTTCAGGGGCCACCTACCTGCTACTGGTGGCTGCTCATTGATTCTGACTGCTGGGCCCTCCCCAGGAGCTGGGCAGGCTGAGGTGGCCCGACGGACACTTCATCTATCTCCCTCTCCAGCAGCTCTCTTTCTTAGCACCCAAGGCCAGGCCAGGCTGAAGGAACCAGGGAGGGATGGTTTCCACTCCCCAGTTTCTCACCCCAGTAAATGCTTGAGACGTCCTGATGAAAAAGAGCTGGGCCTGGAGCCCGGGCAGCCACCCTGCTGGAAGGAGCGGAGCCTGCTTTCCTGGCCGTGGAATGACGGGGTCAAAGCGAGTTCAGGCTTTGCTTTAATTGAGTAGAAGATAGTTCTTCCTTAAGGGAGCCCTGAAATAGTGCTTCGGCTGAGCAGAATGACTTCCCATATTGTCAGAAGGGATTAGCCTGGCTGGTTTGTAAATAAAGAGTGATCCTTCTTTCCCCTCTAGGACAAACAGATCGTATTTTCTTCAGATCACCAGGGACGGGGCTCCCTCTAATCAAGTCCTTGACATTTCAGTAAGACTCAAGGAGTTACATGTTTTCCATGATTGAGCCTTTGTTCATTACCCATTTTCCTAAACTATTACTATTTTCCAAATCCAAAACGTTTTGGGGAAGTGGGTAAATGAAATGTCTCTCCAATGATGTGAAGATGAAGGGGAGGGACAGAAGTGGAGGTGCAGAAAGGAGCAGGTCTCTTGAGGCTGGGACAACATCATCCTAAATTAAAGCACCAGGAAACAGCTCCCAGGACCACTGCGGTGCTTTCTAATCTCTTCATTTTTCCATTCATTTGGGCAACAATAGTTTCTGTAGCCCTTGCCAGGCGCCATACATCGTGCTGGCCACCCAGGACAGAGTGAGACCTGTCTCTGCCCACTCCAAGGAGCTCCAGTCTAATGGGAAAGACCAGCCTGTAGGCTAATTACAACCACAAAATGTCCTGAAAAATAAACGTCATGGAATCCCCAAGTAAACAGCAAAACAAAACAACAAGAGAAAAACGAAACCAAAAAGCAAAGCTTTGTTTGAGGAGAACAAGGAAGACTTCACAGAGGAGGTGATGCAGTGTCTCCCAGGCTGAGTAGGAGTTGGCCACCCTAGCAAAATGGTAACAGATATGGCTAACCCAAAATGTCTGGTGCTATTCTAAGGGCCCTACACATATGCACTCATAGAATCCTTACAATCTTTTACTGCAGATGCTTTTTTTTTTTTTTTTTTCTTTTTTTGAGACAAAATCTGGCTCTGTCATCCAGGCTGGAGTGCAGTGGTGGTCATAGCCCACTGCAGTCTCAATCTCCTGAGCTCAAGCTGTCCTCTTGCTTTGGCCTCCCAAAATGCTGAGACTACAGGCATGAGCCACTGCACCCAGCCCAGATGCTATTTTTACCCCCATTTTCAGATGAGGAAGCTGCAGTGCAGAGAGAAAAGAAACTTTCTGGGCCAGGAAATGGCCTGTGGGAAAGGACACACTCTTGGGAAGGTAGGGAGTGTTGATGGACAGTGGGGAGGGGCTCCTTTGAAAGCTGTGGGGAAGTAACCTGCTCAGATTGTTTTTAGGAGGAGGACAGCACAGCGGTGGAGGAGCCAAACTGAGAAGGAACAAAAGGCCACCAACAAAAATAAGGGCCCCTTCCAACTTCCAACCACCACGTGCTCCTGTCATCTCCCCACCCTACCCTGCACCAGCTCCCAGGGAAGCTGAAACTCAGGCCTGCTTCTGTGGGCACCAAAACCTGACTTACTACGTGATCCTCCCCTCCATTCTCATCCCCATAGATGGGCATGGATAATTAGTCCACGGATCAAAGCCAAAGGGTGTTGTCTCACAGCAGTGAGGTGGGGGTAACACTTATGACTCCCATAGGAAGCTCTATGAAAGGGGACAAAAGCCCCCAAGGCTGAACCTACACCAGAAGAGCCAGGGCTCTGCTGTGACATACTGTGGCCACACAGAGGAAGCGTCCTTGCCTTTCTGGGTTGGCTTCTGCTTTCTTGAATGATCTGCATTTGCATCCTTTTCTCTTGAATAATCCTCCCTTCACCAAATCTATCTATCTACCTCCTGCAGCTTGTGTCCACTCCAAACACAGATGACAAGAAGTCTTGGCAACGCAGCCTAAAGAAACACTAAGCAAATTGTTCCTTGTCGTCCTGACCTATGTAAGCCAAGAGCTCCACTTTATAACTTGGGAATGCACAAATATTTACAGTTGTAGGGAAGGGAGCCAATGTCTGCTGGAGGGTCCTAGAATAGGAAAGGAGCTAAGAGTTTGTCTAGCCCAGCCTCATATTCACTATAGGAATGGCCTCCACAGAGCCCTTGGCAGTGGTCACTCAGCCTCCCCTTGCTGGTCCCTGTGATGGGAAGAAAGGTCATCCTCCTCTGAGAAAGTGCTTTCTGTTGATCTTATCATTGGAAAGTTCTTCTGACATTGAGCCAGAACTGCCTCCCAGTAACTTTGCCCTTGGTTTTGGATGGATCTCTAGGGCCTCACAGCCTGGGTATCTTCTTTCCCACGACAGCACGTTAAAGGCTAGAACTCAGCCTCCCTGTCTGCCTTCTTTTGTCTCTTCTTCCTCAGCTCCTTTGTTCTTTTCTTTGGGGCCTTCATTCATTGGCCTCTCGTCACTCGGGTCACCTTTCCTTGCCATGTCCAACACATCCTAGTTGGTCAATATCTGTCTTAACATATGATACCCCCAAATTCATCACAGAGCTATAGTTGAATTGCTTTCTAAGATCTGAGCCCTGTGCCATTAATTCCTCATCTCTAAAACTCACTTTAGCTATCCAGGCCATGTAAGCAAGAGAAGAGGGAAGGAATGAAGTCTTCTTGAACCCCTGTAATGCTAGTCAATGTTCTCGCTCCTTCTAAACACTCAGGGCTCAGAACTGCCGCAGGAAGTAGATACTCTCCTCTTTGTTTCACACATGCAGGAACTTGGTTTTCTGACATAGAACTGAAAATAAGGAAGTAAGCAAAACAAGTCTTTAAGGAGGCTGAGCAGAGGCCAGAAAGTCACCAGAGTCTATTATTTACTCTTCCTTTACATTCATTTCTGCCAAGATTTATTTGGTATCAGTAGAACTGATTTTAAATCCTGGCTCAGCCATTTTCTAGCCGTGTGACCTCAGGAAAGTTATTGTCTAAGGTGACTAACCCATCACAAATTGCCCTGGTCTGTCCTGGTTTCAAAACTGCAAATCCCATGTCCTGGGAGATCACTCCTTTCTGGGCAAATTAGCACAGTTGGTCACCCTATTCAGTCAATGTTCTCTTTGTGATATCAGGATAACAGTAACCCACCTCACGAGGTTGCTATAATTTTAACTGAGATAATATATTTGGAAGACCTGGCAATGTGCCTGGCACATAGCAGATACACAATTAATGTTCTGTTTAATTTGAAAGTCTAGTTAATCATGGCAAATTAGAAAGAAGTCAAAGACTGAGAGGTGGCCATGAGCAGTTTAACCGGAAAACCATTTTTTAAAACACCTAGAAACATAAACCGAGACACTCGGTAGAGGGTCATCTGTACTGTGAGGATCTCAAGGTCCTCTGTACTGCGAATATCTCACTGGAGTTCAATGAGCCACGGTAATTGTCGTCCTTGAGTGGGACTCTGTAGACAGAGGAATGGCTAAATCTTCTGCATTATACTATGTGTTATAAGGCAGGATAAGGTGGGATACATTGTGGAGTAAGTGCCACATGAAATTTAATGAAGGCTTTAGATCTTTAAGCATAAGTATTCAACCGTCTGCCATGCCAACCAGCATGGCAGAGGGAAGGAGGGCTGACGAGGGTCCCAGGAGAGTCCGAGTCTGCAGTCAGCTCACTGCCTAACTATAGACAGATTGTCCTCACAGTTCCGGTCCTGTCTCCTCATCTGTGAAATGGGGAAGAGAAAGTAGACAAGGTGTTGTCTAACAGAAAGGCAGCAGAGTGGGGTGGTCAAGAGCACGGATCCACCATCCACTAGCTGTGTGAGCTAGGACAAGCAAGCAGATCCACCCCCTGCACCCTGCTCTCCTGGCCTGTAACCTCGTAGGGATGTTGTGAAGATTTTATGAACTGATGTACTCCTGGTGCATGTTGAGTTCTCAGTAAGGATCAGCTCTTATAGTTACTATCCCTTCTGGGTCTCGCACTCCCTGACAAAGAGTGTCATCTCTCTCTCTCTCTCTCCTCATCACCAAGGGTTAATGCAACATAAGCTTTCACTTGAGTGTTTTGTAAGTTTCTTTTCCCTCCCCAGCCCGCCGCATCACTCAGCTGGCTCATGTTGAACTTGAGGCAGACTAAAACCTCCTGATCTTTTTTTATGTGAATTGCAGTCCAGCCAGGTCTCTCTCATCCTGTTCTTGTGCAACTGATTTTTGGAAACTGCATTCAAGACATTAGATTTATTGATGCTACATTTCATCTGGTTGCTTTTGACCCAGCATTCTTGACTGTCGAGATCATCTTGAACCTTAATTCTCTCATCCCCTCCAGCTTTGAGTCATCTGCAAATTTAATGCATATGCTTTCCATGTCTTCATCCAGATCACGGGCTTAAAAAAGCTATTTTACAGATAAAAATAGAGATAGAGATATAGGCCACTAGGTAGATCAAGAGGGACTTTGTATGCCAGGCTAAGCAGTGGGGATTTTATCTTGTGGGAAGCAGAGGCTCTTGGTCCTCAATCAGCTTTTAAGCCTTTTCTGAACATACCCATTTACAGACACTCATATGTTGCCCCTGGATCTCAGAGTGTTTTCACTGATGACAACGAGAGTTCACCCCTCAGCCACCCTAACTGTGGCCTCTTCTAAACTACTGAACTCACCGCGATGGTCTGAATCCCTTCCTGTCTGCACCACATGCAGCCCCAAGGCCCAGGCCTATTCTTCTCTCTCTCGTTGCTTCTCAAACTGAGGCCACCCCTACATTGGGGCCAGCCAAATACCTGTTATCAATCCAAGAAATAAATTCTCTCTCGTTGGTTCAGGAAGGCATGGACCACGATGACTTCATGTGCTTCCTACTCACATGTTTCCATTTTAACAGGGGCCTTCGATGTCTGAACTGGAAGGCCAGAGCTGTGGTGGTTCTGCTGGTAGCCACCTGTAGCTGTCTGGATCTCCACACTGCCCAGGGCACCATGGGCATCCTGTATCACAGCACAGTGCAACCAGCTGGTTTGTGGGCATGACTACAAGTCGTTATGAAAAGGCTGAGGGCAAGACGATAGGGAAATGTGAACAGGAAAATTCTAGAAGTAATTTTCATATAAATTAATTTAAATAACAAAAAACCCAACAATTTAAGTTTCTCTGGGTAATCTGGCAACTCTCTGGTACTGTGCTAACCAGGCAACCATTGGTTACAGAGTTTCCAAAACTCTGTGTCCACTCCAGGCCCTGCTCCAGGCACCTGGCCAAGCACACTCAGCCCCAGGACACAATAAGCATAGCCAGTCCTTCTTTGATGTCCTTGGTATCAGAACCTTCCCATTTTACCCTACAGGACTCCCAGGATTCCTTTGTAGGGAAGAGTTTGATGATGATGATGGTGAAGATGGTAAAGAAGAGCAGTTACCCCTGATTGAGCGCCTTCTGTGTGCCAGGCATTGTGCCAGAGCCTCTAAACAAACCATCTCTAATCTTTTCAACCTTAGGAAGCGTATTTTTAAGATTCCCATTTTATAGAGGAGTAAACTGAGGCTCACAGAGATTACAGTAACTTGCCTGCATCCACAAGAAATAGTAGAGCTGGAATTTGAACTCTGGGTTTTTCTGATTCCAAAGTCCACTGTATCCACCACCCTGTTTCTGTAGCTTTCCAAGAACTCCCACTGTTATTCTCTCTTTTGACCAGACCAGTCTTACAGGGGTGATAGGAAGCTGAGATGAGTAGAACGCTCCCCGTTGCCGAGGCAAAGTGCAGTCCATAGGCTTGCAGGCTCACTGAGGTGGAGCTGGATCTGGCACCAGCCTTCTTACTTGTAATGCAATGCTATTTATCCCTGTGGTGAGATCCTGATAGTCGGGAGGGAGCCTAAGGATGGCTTAGTGGGGAAGCTTTTGCTTTTGGGAAGGTAGCAGTAGCAGGTGGTCTTGAAGGGAAACTGTAGTAATTGTATGATAGCTAAGCATGGAGGTTCTGGAATTAGAAAGTGCCAGCTTCCAAGGGGCTCCAGCCTTTACTACCTATGTGAAGTTGGATAGATTATATTACCATCCTGAGCCACCATTTACAAATGGGGTAATAAGAGCACTTCAGTGAAATACTATGAGTTGAGTGAGATAATTTACACAAAGCCATCAGCATGGTTTGGGCACATTTCCAGTGCCTAACACCTAACACACATTGGCTCTGATGACGATTTTTTTTTTTTTTTTTTTTTTTTTTGAGACAGAGTCCTACTCTGTCACCCAGACTGGAGTACAGTGGCACGATCTCAGCTCACTGTAACCTCCACCTCCCAGGTTCAAGCGATTCTCCCGCCTCAGCCTCCTGAGTAGATGGGATTACAGGTGCCCACCATCATGTCAAGCTAATTTTTGTATTTTTAGTAAAGACAGGGTTTCACCAGGTTGTCCAGGCAGGTCTCAAACTCCTGATCTCAAGTGATTCACCCTTCTTGGCCTCCCAAATTGCTGGGATTGCGGGCATAAGCCACCATGCACAGCCTACCATTATTTTTCTTACTTCCGTCGTTACAGCGATCTACATTGGTAAATGTTTTCATAAGTGCCCTTGACTTGCTCATCCTACACGGAGGCGTTATGTCCCCCATTCTACAGACTGGATAACTGGGCACTGATCCAGAAGGTGATCTGCCCAAGGTGATCCAGGAAGGACTGAGCAGAGCTAAGCCTTGAGCCCCTGACCCCACGGTGAGCTCCCGTCCCCAGCATGCTGCAGCTGTTCATCATTCCTGAGTCCAGTTTCACATTTCCAGCACTTCTCAAATGTTAATATGTGTCTCCATTACTGGAGACCTTGTTCACATGCAGGTTCTCATTGAGGAGGGCCAGGCGGGCCTGAGGCTCTGCATTTCTGGCAGTCCTCCAAGGGAGGTCAAAGGTGCTGGTCCTGGGGCCTCACTTTGGTTGAGGGTCTCCTTCAGCTGGTAGGGGTCCCTCGAGCAGGCTCAGAGAAACAAAAGGCCAGCCCTGGGGCCCCTGGGACTGGGATCTGCAGGAGTCCTTAAAGTTACCTTCTAAGTGTGGCCCCCATAGGGGGATTCTAAGTAGAGATGGGATTTGGGAGCCACCTCCTAGCAGGGTTGCCACAGCCTGCCTTGCCCTCTTGCTCACCATTTCTTTCTGCTTCCTTCTGACTGCTTCCATGGGAGCCTGACAGCTACAGCAAAGTATTCTTGCTCTCCCACGCCGAGCAGGAGCTACATGACCGGGTGATTGTGGGCAGCCTGCAGAGAAGGAGCTGACATTTGTCTTAATTAGAGTTACCGTGTAAACCCCGACCATCTCCTCCTCGTGTCCATGGCCTTTGATGGGCGGGGAAGGGGGCTGTGAACAGAGAGAGGTTCATAATGTCCCTGGGGATACATGACGTTATTAATGTAGGCTCTGGAAGGAGATGTTCCCACTCGTCAGCAGGGAAAGTGAGCTGGAGGTGAGTTTAAAAAAAAAAGAAAAGAAAAGAAAAGACAAAAAGAGAGCGAGAAAGAAAGAAAAAGAACACAGGTATCTAGGCAAGAAGAGTGGCAGAACTCCCCCCAGGGCAGATACCCTCCTGCCCCTCCCATGGGTCACCCCTGTTTCTCAAAACCAGCCTCTAACCCAGAGGTTTTCAAACTCAGCTACCAATTGTAACCTGGGAGCTCTAACAATTGCTGATGTCTCTGCCCCAGCCATCTTTATTTCATTGGCCTGGGGTGTGGCCTATGGACATTGGGGTTTTAAAGCCCCCAAGTGATTCTATGTGTGGTGGGGCTGCAAAACTGCAGGTTGAATCTTAGCTTCTCCAGTAAGCCACCTCTGATTAGCTGGTGCTCATCTGTGAGCCCAGTGGAGCTGACACCTTTTCCAATTCAGCCAGCCCTGATGTATCCATACAAATGGAGAGGGATGGGGTGAAATATCCCCTACTAGTGTGAATTGGTTGAAGAGGACACAGAAAGATGTAGGATACACCTTCTCATTTCTCTGAACTTAACTTCCAAATGAACAAGAATTTGCAGCTGTTGGACAGCCACAAAATCAATTCACTCAGTCATTTAACCAACATTCATTGAGCACCTATTATGGAAAAAGAGCAATGAGAGATTCACAGCATATTTGATATAGTCTCTGTAAACCAAAAATAAAATTCTAAGTCCCCTATCTGAATGGAGCCCCAGTCTTCACCAAGGAGACCCCAAAGAAACTTGAAAAACTAATTCTGGGAATGACAGGAAGCAGGGATTGGACATACCTCATTGTAGCCTCCTCCCGTTGGAGTTTAGACTCAACTGACCAGCATTAACATGAAAACAGAAATCTGAAGCCTGACAAAACAGACTCTTCGTAGCAATGAGATGCTAAATTCCAACTTTGGTCCCATGACAAATAGCAGGCCCTGAAGGAAATAAAAGCATTTTACCCCAAAATATATTTCTTTGGCATATTTTGAAATGGCCCTGCAAAGTTGTCTCTTGGGGAAATTTGCATTCTGTAGAAAATCTGCTTCCCTTACTAGCTCTTTCAGGAGAGACTGACACCTGATAACAGACATTTACCATCTTTTCCCTCTGAATCCTGGAGACTTCCTCTACATGACAAGAACCTTGGCTTCACAATCCTGCCTTATCTAAACTCAAGGTTTCTTTATGCTGAATTCAACTCTTCAGGCAAGGCCTAACTCTCTCAACCAATTGCCAATCAAGAAATCTTTGAAACCGCCTATGACCTGGAAGCCTACACTCAGTCTGCTTCGAGATATCCCACCTTTCTGGGCCAATCAATGTATACCTTACATGTATGGGTTTATGTCTTTGCCTGTAACTTCTTCCATCTCCCTAAAATGTATAGAACCAAGACATGTTCTCAGGACCTCCTGAAAATGTATCATGAGCCATGGTCCTTAACCTTGGCAAAAGAAACCTCTCAATTGATTGAGACCTGTCTCAGATACTTTTTGGTTTACAATTCTGCACTTATCTAACTAAAGCCTAGTAAGGATAGATTAGACAAGACCATAAATAACAACAATTACAAAACCTGTAGGTGATAGGCTGTGAGTTAGGGAAATAAAGAGATAATGAAAATGTATCTCACACTTAGGATGTGCAAGGCAATTTCCGAGTCAACCTATATATGCTACGTCATTTCATGTTAGTGACAGAGTCGCATTTTACAGATAAAGAAGTTAAGACTCAGAGGAGCCAGTGGCTTGCTCCTGGTCACACAGCTGGTGTATGCTGAAGCCTGACTCCAAAGGAGGTGTGAGAGCATGCTGCCATGGCAAGGTGAGGAAGCGATGAGTTCAGTTATAGGAATCTGGAGAAACTTCAGGAGGACTCGGGGCTCACTACACAAACATGCCCTCACCAAGGGGCCTCCGTAGGAGGGCCCTGTGAGAGGACATAGGGTCAGGGGAGAAGCATGTTCCCAGTAAGGCTTATGGTGGAAGGAGAGTTCAGAAGAGTAGGGAGGGGAGTTGCTGATTCTGAAGCAAGAAGTCTGGAAGACCAGGGAAGGGTTGGCAGGGAAGTAGTAGGAGGTGGGCTTTTAGAGGGCATAGAAGTTCAGAGCAGGCCGGGGAGGGATAGCAGAAGGGGGCATGTGCCCCTTCAGTACTGACCAATTCACACAGGGATGAGAAGCATGACAGCCTGGCCACTATGAGAAGGGCGGGCTCTGGCTCAGCATATTTGACTAAAGTGAAGATGGCAGACTGCAGTCTGCAGACACAGGCCCTGGGTGAGAGTCAGTGCACAAACCACTCAAGAGAAACTGGGCAGGTTGGATGAGCTGGGCAGCAGGGCAGGAACTCTGTTTTTGACACAGATATCTATCACCAGTTGGATGTAATATTCATAGTTTCTGAATACCTAGCATGGGGCAGGCATGGGCCCAGGTGGTTTCTCTCTGACCTGGAAGAGAGACAAATTTCTGTGAAGTTAAGGGAATGTAAATAATCTCTATTAGGATGGTGGTGGTGGTGGCAGCAGTGGTGCTGGAGGTGGTTGGAATAGTAGTGGTGGGGTGGGGATGATGGTGGTGATGGTAGTAATGGCAGATGGTGGTGGAGGTAATGGTGATGGTGGTGGTAGTGGTCATGATGAGAGTGGTGGGGTGGTGATGACGATGGTGATGATGATGGTGATGGTAGTGATCGTGATAGTAGAGGTGATAGTGGTAGTTATGCTTGAATGACTGACACCAAAATGGCTGCTACCTCTAGACTCTCCCGTGATTCACACTTTCACCTCCCCTGTTGTCATCTCCTCTTGTATCATGCAGGCCTGTCACTCTTCTACATGCCGACACTCAAGCGCTTGACCTCCTCTCTTTTCACTTTGCCTTCCTTTACCTTCATCTGTATTCCCTGGCTTGGGAGACAGCCCCTCTAGTCAGCGAGCCAGCCAGCCAGCCAGCCAACCATCAGAGCTGATGCCCAAGAGTAAAGCTACATCATCCAACTGTTCTTATCCCCAACAGCCAGTTAATTACCAAGTCCTGATGCTTTGACCTCTTAATCACGTCTTGAAACCCACAGTCTTCTGTCTCTCCTGTTCTTGCTTTACTTGGGACCACATTACTTTCCCCCTGACTATGGGAATACCATCTTGACAGAACTGTGAGCTTCGACTGGCCTTTCTCCAGGCCACCCTTCATCTCACTATCAGAGGCAACCTACCCACAGGCAGATCTGGTCATGCCATACTGACGTCAAACCCCATCTCTGACTTGCAGGTACAAGGTGGTCCCTAGGCTGCCAAGCTCCAGTCCCATGAAGCTGCGGCTCTGCTCCTGCATGACAGATGCACATCTCTTTTCTTTTGCTCATACTAGTCTCTCTGTCTTGAAAACTTTTCTCCTCCTCTGATTGATGCACTCCTACCCAATTCTTATGAAACTTTTCTGCTCCCCTACCCCAGCTTGCAGCAGTGATGTCTCTCTCTTCTGTGCACTCTATGCAATATATGGTCTTGCTTATTTCACTGTACTCTAGCCCTCTGTTTATTCATCTGCCTCCTTTGCTATGCCATGAACTTCCCCAGGTAAAGGGAAAAGGAAGGTCTTGCCCATCTCTGAATCTTGAAGACTTAGCACAGGTGCATACTTGGCACTTCCTGGATTCAAGACCAGTAATGTTAATCCAGATAACTATGTGGTACCTGAAATTATGCAGAGAGCTGTATCTCCACATCACCTCATTTGATTCTCATTAGCTTCATGGAAAGTTGCAGGGGGCATTTGCTTTGTTTTACTGATGGGAACACTGACATCCAGCAACAAAGGTGAAATGACTTGCTCAAGGTTGCCCAGGTTGCCCAGGGAGGCTGTGGCTGAGTCAGTCTTCGTCTCAGATGTCTTGACTCTGTTGTTGGAAACGTGTTGATTTCATACCAGAAGCTCATTTTCTTTCTTTCTGAGATGCTCTGTGGCTGAAAAGTGACCCATGCATGTAGGGCTTGCCCACTCTCAGCGTCAAATACCTGTGATTGGGGAGGGAGCAGGGGCTTTGAATTCCTAGGTAAGGACAGATAATGAAGACAAGCATCTAGAAGGCACAAAGCCATAAGGATGGAGAGAACTAGAGAAGAGATAAGAGTCTTATCACAAAATTTTGGAACCTGGAAAGCAGGTAGACAAGTGGTAACCAACTTAACAGGAGAAATAAGGATTCTTAAGCTGGCATTGGGAAAAGCTGAGAACCAACTTGATTTATACAGCAGAACCCTCAGAAGCCTCAGGAACTGGCAGTGTCAGGTACTTCTGGAACCTGCCTCCACTGCATACTGCTAGGAAACCACCCGGTCCTTACCATGGCCAAACCCTGGAGATAAAGTGAAGTCTCTGCTCGGAATGAGGGGCATGAGTCTCAGCTGAAAACAGGAGGAGTAACAGAATGTTTCCATAGTTAATGCTGAGGTCCCCTAGCCATCTTCTCCCATGATCTCCCAGTAAGCTGCATCTGGTTTTATACCCTCTAGGAAGCACACTAGAAACCTCTTCTCTGGGGAGAATGAGCCCAGGAAGGAAGAGCTACAAGGGTTCAAAATTACACTCCTGCACATTTTTGCCAGGAAAACTCCTGAAGGATGTAGACACCAAACAAAATGAGGGGAATGAACAAAGAAAATAAATGATATAAAACAGAAAGATCCCAAGGGAGTTCCCAAAATGAAGACTGTGGAAAAGCCCAGGATGAGAGCCATGACCCAGGCAGAGATAGTGGCTAGTCCCGGTTAGAGAAGAGCAGAAAGCTCCGCGACACATTTGTTCATGGAAATGAAACTGATAGAATACTGTGTATTAATGTGTCTAACTCTGGTTAGACAGCTGGTGGCTGTTTTGAATGATGAATTAACAAGTTAATAGAAAACTATGCAAACACCAGGAAAAACAAAAATAGTTATCAACTCTGAAGAAAACAAAAGGTATGAGGGAAAGGGAAAGGAATCATAATTTACTATGTCAATCAGCTCTGAGGAATAGTAATTACTCAGTCATAATAATGTCACCATTGACTGATTTTTTTCTTTTTTTCTTTTTGATAACTTTTTTACTTAAAAACAAATAGAGACAGGGTCTCGTTATGTTGTCCAGGCTGGTCTCGAACTCCTTGACTCAAGTGATCCACTCACTTTGGGTGTAATCCCAAAGTGTTGGGATTACAGGCATGAGCTACCATGGCTGGCCACCAGTGACTACAGATTAAGAAAATTATTAGATGACTGTATTGGAAGGATGGAGATTAGGATATGTGCATGTGTGTATTGAGTGAGTGAGAGAGAAAGAGAGAGAAAGCACTAAAACTCATTCTTCCATAATAGAAAGTCAATAAACAATGCTTCAAATAGAAATATCCATAAATAGCAATATAGACATATAAGGACATGGAGGTAAGCATTAAATGAATTCATTAAAAAACTTACAAGTGATCCTCTATGAAGGAGTCTGATAAATGTTGTTTTCCTTTACATAAACTTTGTAGAACTGGTTGACTTGTTAAACTACATATTTATGTCACTTTAGCTTTTATTTTTTAAAGGTAAAATAAAGACTTAACAAACCAATGACAACAAGAGCATAGGCATCGGAATCAGACACCACCACCTCTTACTGTGTGGGCACAAACAAGTTGAGTAATGTCTCTGAGTCTCAGTTTCCTCATCTGTAAAATGAGGATAAAAGCATTTACTGCACATGATGTTTGTGAAGATAAAATGTGATAAGTATCTAAAATGCTAAGAACTAGTGTGCTCTCAATAAATGTTTGCTGACTGTCAGTCAAATTGTTTGCTTTCTCTTTTTTGCCCAACAAATGTCCTTTCTCCACTTACACCTGTGAGAGGTAGTTTTTGTTTATTTATTTTTTGTTTATCTTGCTGTTGTCATTAGTGATTCTCGCACCCAATCCCACCCAGATTAAGGCAGGAAGTGCAAATTCACATGTTCTCAATGAGGACTGGGGAGAAGGGTAACTTTATCTTTCCTCTCCAAATCTCATCAACACAACAAGGTCACTTTTTGTTTTAGCCTCTAATCCTGTGCATACCCCTCCCCACTCCCCCATGGCCACTTTCACTTCGGGCCTTTCAGTTCTCCCTTGGCCAACTCCTTTTTCTTCACTGAAAAAAGCAGGGTCGTTCCTCCCTCCTTCCTTCCCTTTTTCCTTCCTTCCTTCCTTCCTTCCTTCCTTCCTTCCTTCCTTCCTTCCTTCCCTCCCTCCCTCCCTCCCTCCCTCCTTCCTTTTTTCCTTCCTTCCTTCCTTCCTTCCTTCCTTGAAAATAAAATAAATCTTGGGGCCCCAAAATCACTAAGCTGGGAAAAGTCCAGCTGGGAACTGCTTAGGCCAAACCTGCCTCCCATTCTATTCAAAGTCATCCCTATGCGTGCATATCTGATTGCCTTCTTTGGAAAGGCTAATTAGAAACTCCATGCAACAATTTGTCTCTTATCTACCTATGACCTGGAGCCCCCTCCCCACTTGAGTTGTCCTACCTTCCCAGACCAAACCAATGTTTCATCTTACATATATTGATTGATGTCTTATGTCTCCCTAAAATGTATAAAACCAAGCTGTGCTTGGACCACCTTGGGCGCCTGTCGTGAGGACCTCCTGAGGCTGTGTTATGGGGGTGTGTCCTTAACTTTGGCAAAATAAACTTCCTAAATTGACTGAGACCTGTCTCAGATATTAAGGGTTCACACTTCCTTCCTGCCTTCCTTCTTTCCTTCTTCTCTCCTTTGTTTCCTGCCCTTATAGATCATTGCATTGGCAGCCCACAAGCCTAGATGAGGAGGCCTGAGCCTTCAAGTACAATGTGGCTGAGGGGCTCATGGGAGAGGGACTGTGTTTTCCAGCCAGGACTTTAGGTGTGCTCTGAAGCAGCTGGAACATCAGCAAAATCACATCTCCTGCCCTTATCCCTCTCCCAAACTCCAGCCACATGTGGACAGCTGCTCCCTAACATCCCTGCCTCAGTTTCTCCTGGGGCCTAAGTGGACTTTGACCTTGTCACTTACTTCTCCAACTACTCCTTTCCCTGTGTCTTCCCGTTGTGCTCTCAGCAGCTGGAAGAGTGAGGAGCTGCTCTGTGAAAGACGAGATATGAGAGAGAAGTGTCTGGTCTGCGGAGGGGGTGAGCTCGATTTTACTCATGTTGAGTTTGAGATGTAGGTCCATATTCAGTAGACATTTGGATCCAATGGTCTGCAGTTCAGGAATGAAGCCTGTGGTGGCTTGGATAGAGACCTGAGAGTGTTCCAACCTAAGAAACTAGCAGAAGGCACGGATGGGAGTCAGGTAATACCCCAGGAAGAGGACATGAGCAAGCTGAGTGAGAAGAACAGGAAACAGAAGGATAAATCCTGGAGAGCCTGTCATGTTGAGGTGGGTGCAGGAAGAGGAGCCTGCCAAAGCACTCACAAGAGGCGCCCCATAAGGACAGCAGGAAAAGACCTTCTAAGGCACCCCCTTGAGAGCCAAGCCAGGAGAATGTCTCAAGAAGGAGGAAGTGTCACCTTCTCAAATGCTGCAGAAAGATCAGTGAGATAATGACTCGTGTCAGTGTCACAGAGGCCACGGGTGACCTTGACCAGAGAAGTTCTGGAGTTGTGGTTGGGGCCGGGAGGAGACCATACTGAGTTAAAGAGTGAGTTGGGGAGGAAGTGAAGACAGTGAAAATAAACAACTCTTCCAAGAAATGTGGCTGAGAAAGAAGGCGAGTGGTAGGCTGGTGGCCAAAGGACATTTAGACCTTGCTGGGAAGGAAGCAAAAGAAATGTGTTTTAATTGATGAAGAACATCCCTGGTCCCAGCGAGGTGGAAGGGTATGGTGGAGAGTACAGGGAAATAGGTTCGACTAGATAGGAGGAGGTTCATTCCCTCCCAAGAGTAGGAGGAACCATTGAAGGGATGGGCCTGAGAGAGATCCTTGAAAAGAAGCATAGCTTTGATGGGTGTTCCCTCCTACAAACCAATCTTCTTTTTTTTTTTTTTGAGATGGAGTCTCACTCTGTTGTCCAGACTGGAGTGCAGTGGCGTGATCTCCTCTCACTGCAAACTCCACCTCCTGGGTTCAAGCGATTCTCCTGCTTCCTCCTCCTGAGTGACTGGGACTACAGACATGCACCACTATGCTTGGCCAGTTTTTGTATTATTTTTAGTAGAGGTGGAATTTCACCATGTTGGCCAGGCTGGTCTCAAACTCTTGGCCTTGGTCTCCCAAAGGGCTGGGATTACAGGTGTGAACCACTGTGCCCCATCCAAGCCAATCTTTAAATGTGCTGTTTTTCCATCCTGATTTTCCAAGGTGTTTGTCAAGCACTTAATGTCATCCCCAGCACTGTTCTAGATGCTGTATGTACATTATTTCTAATCTTCCTGTAGTCTCTGGGAAGTAGGTATTACTGAGTTCATTTTGCCCACGAGAAACTGCCTGAGAAAGGTTAAATATTTAGTCCATGTAACCATTTATACATTTGTACAACCAGTGAGGGCCTTCCAAGATTTCAACCCAACTTGGAGGAATCCCCCCAAAGCATCTGCCCCACAGGGTCCTCTGGCCTCTAAATCTTTGCTGCCATGAACTTTGAATGGCACATTTGCATGGGCTCTTGCTTCTGTTTGGAATGCCCTCATTCCCTTGTGTGTCTCACACGTGCAGACTCGTCCTTCAGATTTTGGCCAATTTTCTTCACTCCTGTGTTCTCACACAGCCCATCTCTGCCTCTTTTTTGCTATTGACTGCATGGTGTTGAAACCATCTGTTTCTTTTTCTGTTCCACACCCTGACCCCAGAGTGGGAGCCTCCATGGGCCAGGGCCCTGCCCTATCTGTCTTATCTATTTCCAGCTCCTAGACAAGTTCTCAGCATCCAGTGGGGTCTAGGAAACTATTTGTCAGATGAATAAATGAAAACTTTCTTTTAAGGGCCAACCAGCAAAAATGTGAGCATTAGAATAAATGAGGGAAAAGTATTTGCAAACCACCTATCTGACCCTCAAAACTCAACAGTAAGAAGGCAATCAATCCAATTAGAAAGCAGGCAAAAGGCATGAAGAGACATTTTACCAAAAGAGACATTTTACTTATTTACAAAATAGTTGGCAAATAAGCACATGAAGAGATGTTCTGCATCATTAGCCGTTAAGGAAATGCAAGCTAAGCATGGTGGCTCACGCCTGTAATCCCAGTGGTTTGGGAGCCCAAGGCAGGAGAATTGCTTCAGGCAGGAAGTTCAAGATCTGCCTGTGCAACATAGTGAGACCCCATCTCTATGGGCATGGTGGTGTGTACCTGTAGTCCTAGCTACTTGGGAGGCTGAGATGGGAGGATTGACTGAGCCCAGGAGTTCAAGGCTGCAGTGAACTATAATCATGCCACTGCACTCCAGCCTGGACAACAGAGCAAAACCCTGTCTCTAAAAAGAAAAAAATAAATTTAAAAAAGGAAATGCGAATTAAAACCACCATGAAATATCACTACACACCTATCAGAATGGCTAAGATAAAAAATAGTGAAAATATAAATATTGGCTAGGATACAGAGAAACTGGATTACTCTATGCTGCTGATGGGAATGTAAAATGGTGCAGCTACTTTGGAAAGCAGTTTGGTGGTTTCTTAAAAGTCTAAACATACACTTACCATATGACCCAGCAATCATACTCCTGGGCACTTAGCCCAGAAAAATGCAAATATGTCCACACAAAAACCTGTACATGACCGTTCAAATAGCAGCTTTATTTGTAATAGTCCCAAACTGGAAACATTCAAAATGTCTTACAACAGGTGAATGGTTAAGCAAACTTTGTATAACTATACCACGGAATACCACTCAGTTTTATTGCAGAGTATTGTTATTAATGAATGAAATACTAAGACACACAAGAATTCAGATGACTCTCACGGACTGAACAAAAAAAAATCCAATCTCAAAAGGTCACATACTTTACAATTCCATTTATAAAACATTATCGGAATGACAAAAATATAGAGATGCTGAACAAATTAGTGGTTGCTAGGGATTCGGGATGGTGGGAATAGCATGAGGGAGATCTTTGCGGTAACAGAATAGTTCTGTATCTTTATGGCAGTGATTACTTGAATTTACACAGGTGATAAATATGACAGAACTATGCATGTACGTTGTCCCAGTGTTATTTTCCTGGTTTTGATATTGCATTATAGTTATGTAAGATACAACCATTGGATGAAACTGGGTGAAGGGTACACAGGACTTCTCTGCCCTAATGTTGCAACTCCTTGACAATCTATAATTATTTCAAAAGAAAACATTAAAATTAATTAATAACAACAGTATCAGATTATTACCCATAGTCGAAAGAAGAATCCTTGAGTCTATACTGATATAAATAAATGCATACATAAATAAATAGAAGGAAGGATAGGCTCTTAACTATGGAAGGATTCCAACTAATAAATATAGAAGGAATGTTGTAATTGGAAGAATCACCACCTGACAACCACCATAGCAATAACTGTTTCAGGCAAGTATCAATGGATGCTAAAATCGGTGGCCAAATGTATGATGAGAAACAGAATATTTATATAATCTCGAAGTATATTCTCACAAGGCACTCATTATTGACAAAAGGAAAGAGAGCAATTGCAGTGGAGAAACCTGGCAATACCCTTAACTGAGTGACCCAAGTTAACATCCCTAGCAAGGGGACAGAGCAACATGGTGCCCTTCCTGATACGATGCACTGAGAAGGACACAGCATCATTTCTGTGGTAGGCTGCCAAATTTGCATAACCTGCAATTCTGAATATAATTTAGAGGAAACATCATCACATGGATCCATATTGAGAGACTTTTTACAAAATGTGCTCTTCAAACATGTTAATGCCATGAAAAACAAAGAAAGGCGGAGAAACTGTTGACAATTAAAGAGGACTAAAGAGACACAGAAACCAAAAGCAAGTGTGATCCTAGGTTGGATCCTAGATTAGAAAAAGGTTATTAGTGGGACGTTTGGTAAAATCTGAATAAAGTCGGTAGTTACTATTGCAGCAATGTTAATTTCTTGACTTTGACAATTGTGCTGTGATTATGTAAGAGAATGTTGAAGTATTTAGGGGAAAAAGACTTCTACAACTTACTTTTAAATGTTTCAGGAAAATAATACACACATATATATACATGCATATATGTATATATACATATTTGCATAGGTAGACATATACACACATATACATATATATGAAGAAAGAATTATAAAGGCAATTATTAACAAAGTGTGGTAAAATGCTAACATTTGAGGATTTCTTTGTATATTTTTGCAATATAGTTAAATCTAAAAGTATTTCTTATAAAGTTTAAAATATTAAAAATTAGTAGGAAAAAAGTTAATAGGCTGTACTTGTCTAATGGATAATTAAAAATGGCTTTGTATTGGCTTTCTCACTAGAGCTGCCCTCCTGCAGGATCACAGTGAGGCCTGGACGTGGCCATCAAGGTTAAGGGTTAGAGGAAAAAGGTGCAGTGGTGCCCCCGCCTGCCTCCTCAGTGCAGCTGTGGACTTACAGGGCCAGCTTTGATACAGTGGAGATGGGAGGAGGGGCCTAATCTCTCCTAATTTTTCTCTCAATACACTTCCTTCCTGGAGGAACCAAAGAGGCCATTCAGACAGGGCCTGTGTGGAAAGGCAGGGCTGACCTCTCTCTCACAAGTCATGATGCACAAGCAGTCAACTGGGTGCCAAAGGGGGGCCTGGGCCACAGTGGGAACAGGTGTGTGGGGTCAACTTGACCAGATCCAGTCCTTAGAGAGAGGCAATGGAGGCCTGAGATGGAGTGGAGGTGAGAAACCAGCAGTCTGATTTCCACTCTGCTTTGCACTAGCTGGGTGTCCATGAACAGAAAGAAGCCTTAACAGCTCTAGATCTCAGCTTCCTCAGTCATCAAGTGGGACCAATACTTTGTGCTTTGCCTTCTCTTAGAGGTGGTTCAGTAGGGCCTGAGGAATGGGGGGTTCTCTGGAAACATCATATAGTAAAGTTATACTCTGAGCCTTTAAATGAGCAGGGAAAACAGAAGCTCAACAGGGGTAAAAGGTCACTTGGGTTGTCCTCTTACTCATTCACCAATCCACCCATCCACTTACCTACCTATCCATCTCATATTCACCCCTCCACTCATCTACCCATTCATTTCATATTCACCCTCCACTCATCTGCCCATTCATCTCATATTCACTCCTCCACTCATCTATTCATTCATCTCATATTCACCCTCCACTCATCTACCCGTTCATCTTATATCCATCCATCCATTCATCCACTCATCTACCCATCCACTTCATGTCTACCCATTCACTCATTTATCCATCCATCTCATATCCACCCATTCATTCATCTGCCCACCCATCTCATATTCACCCCTCCACTCATACACCCATTCATCTTATATCCATCCATCTATTCATCTACTTATCTACCCATCCACTTCATATCCACCCATCCACTCATCTATCCATCCATCTCATATTCACCCATCCACTCATCTGCCTATCCATCTCATGTTTACCCACCACTCATCTACCCATTCATCTTATATCCATCGATTCATTCATTCACTCATCTACCCATCCACTTCATATCCATCCATCCATTCATCTACCCATCCATCTCATAGTCACTCATCCACTCATCTATCCATCCATCTCATATTCATTCATTCACTCATCTACCCAACCATCTCATATCTATCCATCCGCTCATCTACCCATTCATCTCATATCCACCCATCTACTCATCTACACATTCATCTTTATTTCCATCCATCCATCCATCCATCCATCCATCCATCCATCCATCCTTTCATCCAACATCTATCCACCCATCTATCTATTCAGCATCATTCTGTTATCCTTGCATCCAGCCATCCAACAATCATCCATCAATTCATTTATTCAACATCCATCTATCCCTCTGCCCATCCTTTTTCTTATTCACAAAACAGTATGTTGAGCACTAGTTGGTACCAGAAACACCTGGCTAGATTCTGGCATTCAGTGATAAATAGAACCAAATGAGACTAGTAGCTCACAGTCTAAAAGAACAGAAAGTGTAAACTAAAACAATACACCAGAAACTGCTATGAAGAATAAACAAGGTGCTATTGGAATTAGAGGTGGGAGTTGGCATGGGGGCAGCATGACTAAATGTAGTGACCTGAAAAGGAAAGCTGGAGGGTTAGTGAAAGAATAGCCTGCAGACCAAGGGAGCCATGGCTGCATGTTTAAAGCCACAGCATGGCCTGGGGAATAGGGTAGGTCCCACTGGAGAGGACACAGTGAGGGGGTGGTGGGGCTGGTGAGGCAGCCAGGTGAAAAGTAGGTTACCACAGGCAAGGCTTGTCTGACTGGCCTCAGCAATGCCCTCCCAGGTTGTCCCTCTGTCCTTGGAGGAGCACAGCTTGGCTGCAACTTCCCCATGCCCTGGCAAGCCAGAGTAAAACTGCTCAGTCCTCACGTGTCTGGAGTGATTGGAGGCCCAGCCTGCTCAGCTCTGAATTGGAAAGCAGGGTTGGCCAGGAGGCTGCCAAGGCCACCAGGTCAGAGCCAGGGTGGGGCTGCCCAGGGAAGGCAGGACTCAGGGATTTGTGTGGCCTGCTTGGAATTCTTGGTGGTTCCCTGTCTTAGGAAGCTGCCCCTGCTCATTTGCTGACTGTGGCAGGGCGGGGTCCACGCCCCAGGAAATTGGGTGTGTGCTCAGTTACCCAGTGGTTTCCTAGCTGTGTGAGGGAGAGCAGGTCATTTCGCTTCCCTGAGCTTTGCTTTCTTCATCTGTGAAAATGACAAGAGTGAGGCGAAACGGCTCTGGGCTCTTCCCAGCTCTGGTAGTTCCTAGGAGACTGACACTTGTGTGCAAGTGTGTTTTGTGCTCAAGTCTTTCCTTGCACAGAGGCTCAGGTGTCAGGCATCCCCCCACAGGGTGAAAATGACGCCCTTCTTCTGGCAGGCTTCTCTCCTGTGCCCCCAGATCTTCTTGGGAATAGTGAAGCCATGAACCAAGAGCAGTCAGTTCTGTCTATTGCCCCCTTAGCTCTGCACAGCTCTGCCGTGAGAGGCTGAGCAGATGAAAGGAAGGCTAGCAGCTGGGAGCAGGCCCCAGAGGGACTGGGGTTTACTGGGACAGAGACTTGACGGGGGAATCTAAGGAAGAGCCTGAGGTCTCAGAGCTGGAGGAGAGGGCTCCCAGGGAGGGGAGGGGGGCATTTAAGGTGACATCCATTGGAACTGCCTGAGATAAACTCTGCAGATTGTATGGTTGTGCCAGAGGCCTGCCTGGGGCCTAGGGATGCTGGTTTGGGGATTTGAGTTTGATCTCCTGAAATTTATTTTAAACCTAGCTACTGGCTGAGGCAGCAAATGAAAGCAACATAAATCCTCAGTCAGCAGCTAATGAAACATCCACCACAGCCACCCGCCGCCAGCGAGGCCTCCTGTCTGACACCTGTAACCACTTCATCTTCCGGCCATGAGTCTCTCACCACTGAGCCAGACAGTCCTGCCCTGCAAGGAGCCCTGAGGGGTGTCACCCAGTCATGGCTGGTTTCCATCTGAATGTTCTCTGCTGGGTCCCAGAGCCATGGGCTCCTTTCCATCTCTTCTCTCTCAGCTTCCTCTGGGCAAGGCCTCAGGCAGCCATCTCCACAGCCAGTCAGTGACGTGCTGGGGCTCCAACCAGACCTTCCTATTCAGGGTCCCTGGCCCTTCCTTGTGCCGTGGCTGCCTGGGAAGCAAACTTTAGTTCTAGTGAGAACAGAGGTTTGTAGCTTAATGAGCACTTGCTTGGGCCAGGCGCTATCTGAGTGGTTTCTAAGTACTGCTCTGTTCTATCTTTGCAAGAAGCCCATAAAGGGTGTGCTTTCACTATTCCTACCTGTGAGGCTAGTGTTACGTGTTGAGGTGGCCAGTCTAGAGTCTCCAGCTACTCAATCACACACTAATCTGGGTGTTTCTATGAAGGATTTTGTAGATGTGGTTAACACCTACAATTACTTGACTTTAAGTAAAAGAATGTATCGTCTATAATCTAGGTGGGCCTGATCCAATCAGTTGAAAGGCCTTAAGGGCAAAATTGAGATTTTTCTGAGGAGGAAGAAACTCCACCTGTGACCCATAGCATTAGCTTCTGCTCAAGAGTTTCCAGCCTGACGGCCTGCCCTACAGACCAGATTTGCTAGAACCCATGATTATGTAAGCCAATTCCTTGATATATATCACCTACTACTGGTTCTCTTTCTCAGGTAGAACATTGACTAATATATCATCTAACAGCAACTGGGCCAGGGTCACACAATTAGTAAGCAGGGAGCCAGGGTTTAAATGGAGGCAGCCCAATCTCTGAGCATGGATTCTTAACCTCTCCACCATATTATTTTTTAATCAATATTAGCACATCGCATCCATGGTTTCATTTTATTGATGAGACTTAGAAAGTTACAATAACTGGCCCAAGGTCACACAGCTAATAAATGAATGCACTGGAACTCCACAGGACCTAGGCACTCTCCACTATTCTCCGTGGTGTGCTGGTAAGTGTTATCAACTGGCTTTCCAGAAACAGATACGTGTATACATATATACACACATAAGTTAATACAAAGTTTATTGCCATCAAGGAATTTAGCACAATTTACAACTAATAATAAAATATACAGTATTTTTTATTATCAATTTTATCTAGTAAATTGATTCTCATAGAACGCTTTTGTTGATACTTCCTAAACTTTTGTATCTATAGTTAAATTATTATTACAGTTACCAAATAAGTATCGTTCCTGTGTGAATGTTGTTTGCTATTTTCTTTTACATTAATAAGTGTGATGGAAATGGAACAACAGAAGCATGAATTTCATTCATTTGGCAATGACACAAGTGACTTCTTTGCTGAATTAAATAATAGTTTTTGAATACTGGAAGAGTATGTCCTCAATTCTTTTTCATGCTATTTACAATGTAAAGGCTACCAGCACAACATACTTTTAAGTATAGTCTACATTAACATTTTCTCCATTATTTTCTTAACTCTAGACTATCAACAAAACAATAGCCAGGCCCTGATTTGTAGCATTTGTCAATTTCTGTTATGTAAATATTCCCACTATCACTGATTTCAAGCCACCAACATGAGTTACGGCAGGAGGAGTTGAACAGAGATGCTCAGTAGCACACCTTGATATGGTATTTCTGCCATACATGTACAATAGGTGTAAACAACCTCAACAGCATAGGTAATCATAAGATGTGATAAATAGGAAGTGATGAATTTTTGGCATTTATTAGCTTTGTTTTTGTTATAATGTATTTAATTGTAAATTTGCCTAAGTTAATTTTTAAATAACTGTTTGACAACAAGCTCACAAAATTCCTGAAATTTTACCAGTCCGCTCATGAACCTGTATGAGCTTCTCCTGCACACTACCTTAAGAAGAGTTCAAGGGCTTTCTCCTTCTTGAGTTCCAACAGGCTGTTGGTTATTTTTCTCTGGAAGGACCTCTTGTGCACCTGTCATATTGTCATTATTTCTTTCCGTGTTTGTCTCTGCATCAGAGTAGTTTGTTGAGGGCTGAGATTATAGACTATAACTCATTCATCTTGGTAATGGCCCAATAAACTCATAAAGTTTTTTGATCAAATGCATAGGTCAGAGATTTTCAAATCTTATTTCCAAAAGCCCAATAATTCTGCAGAAACGTCTCTGGGGTCCCCACAAGCTGATAGAAAGGCTGGAGTGGCAATGCTCCAGGAGTCCAAAGACAGTGTCATAGAAAAGAAGCAATCAGCAAATGAGAAGGACTCCTGGAAATGACTGTTGCTAAAAATTATTTTAAAGAATCAATTGAAAGCTTGAAATGCAAAGTCAGGAAAATCTCCCAGAACATGGAACCAATGGCATAAAGTATGGGAGGAAAAAAATATTCAAACAGGATCAATTCAGGGGGTCCAATATCCACCTAACAGTTCGAGTTCCAGAACAAGAAAAGAAAGAAGATGGAGGAGAGGGAATTATTGCAGAAATAATTACATTTGAAAAGTCCCCAGAGCCAAAAAGGGACACCGAGTCTTTAAATTGAAAGAGCTAAGAGAATACCAAGCAGACATAGAACTGAGCAATTTAAGAATATTAAAGATTAAAGCAGATCCTGGATATTTCTATGGAAACTAGAACAGCAGCTCACAAATACCAGAACATTGACTCTGACAAATAAACTGAAATAAGAATGACATCATAGTCCTCTATAGCAACAATGGAGGCCCAGAGAATAATAGCCAACACTTAACATGACGCCCACACCCACGCCGTGCAGACACTGTTCTAAGTATTTTACATATGTAAACTGGTTAATCCTCATCACAGCTCCATGAGGTAGGCACTATTTTTATCTTGGCTTATTTGTGAGAAAACTGAGGCACAGAGAGATTAAGTGACTTGCTGGGTTCTAGAAAATGTAAAGTTAAGATGTAAACCCTGGCAGCCTCATGCCAGAGATCGAATTTTAATCTCATCACTATATTCCATCTCTAAGAGCTAAGTCTAAATGGCTTTGAACCTGGAATTCTACAGACAGCCAAACTATCAGTCAAGGGAGAAGGCAAAAGAACAACAACAACAACAAAGTTATATTCAGATATTCCAGGACTCAGAAATTTACTCCTCATGCTTCCTTTCTGAGAAGTTATTGAATGTGTATTTCAGCTTAGAATCCATGAAGAAGAATGTTATGGGATAAAAACTGGTAGAATTAACTCAAGGATCTAATGTAAAGAAATTCCAGAATGATCTGTGTGCAGCAGGTCCAGGAAACCCTTTGAACAAACAAGAATAGAAAATCAGGGACCTAGTAGAATGACATGAAAGAAGAGAGGAATAGATTCCAAGAAATATACAAAAGGAGGCTGGAAGATATTAGGAATATGGTGAAGAGGCCTGTGCTTCTTTCCAAAGCAAATTAAACAATCAGAAACACCAAGAGAAGGAGGAAGAAAAAAAAACCTTTGATAAGAAGTTAATGCAGACTGGGCAACATGGTGAAACCCCATTTCTAAAAAAAATACAAAAATTAGCTGGTAGTGGTGACACACTCCTGTAGTCTCAGCTACAGAAACTGGGGTGGGAGGATTGCTTGAGCTGGGGAGGTCAAGGCTGCAGTGAGCTGTGATTGTGCCACTGCACTCCAACCTGGGCCACAGAATGAGAACCTCTCTCTCTCTCAGAAAAAAGAAGTTAATGGTTCAAATATAAAGCAAATTAAAATTTGACGTGATTTGGAAGACTTGGTAGAGAGTAAGAAAGGAAAATTCTTTTACTGTTGATGCTGGAGGCATTTGCTTGTTAGAGGCACAGGAGTAATGATACTGTAACCATAGGGAAGGAACCATGATCACTCATAGAGCACTCCTTGGGGAACAAAGTCACATCATCAACATAACATAAACACTGAGCCTCGTTTTCACAGACAAAATAAGAAAGGCTAAATAATAAGGACAAAATAGAAGACAAAGATGAAAGAAATAAGAAATTAGGAGATAGAAGTGGACAAAGATGGGGGGGAAATAGGAATACTAACGTTCTTATCTTACCAAATGGCTCCAGAAACAGAGGCCTAGAAATATTATTTACATTTGCAAAGTTAAGCAACAGAGACATTAAAATGGGGTCAAAAGTAGCACAAATTGGGCAGAGGAAGAGGGCTAGAGATGGGGCATATGAATTAAATCCTTCTCCACCATGGCTGGCCATAAATGGATAATGTGAGGTTGACCACACACTCTGAGTTGCCCAGGACAGGCTTATTTTATACTGTTGTCCTGTGATTATTAGTTCTGTCCCTTTTCACTTTCAATAGTTTCCTGGTTGAAGGATTAATTATCTGCTACTCGATCTAAAGTTGATAAATGAAAAACATCAGTATTAACACACGACATGGAAAAAACACAGAGGAGAAAAAATCACCAAGGAAGAAAAACAAAAACTGTGAAAAGTGATGTCTCACTGAGGGTAGGAGCATAGCAGTAGACATTTGTTAAAACTCACCCAACTCTATAGTTTAAATGTATGCATTTCATGGTATGTAAATTATTCCTCAATAAAGTTGATTAATCCAAATATGGTGGCCTTTGGAGATGGCAGGGGTGAGTGAGAAGCCACTTTTTATTGTTTGATTTTGTTTAAATGCAAATTTTTACTCTAACAATGTTTTTAAAATTTATGTTTAAAACTATTTTTAAAAAACAGAGTTTAGGCCAGGCATGGTGGCTCACGCCTGCAATCCCAACATTTCATGAGGCTGAGGCGGGAAGATCACTTGATCTTCATGAGGCCTCATTTCATGAGGCCAGGAGTCAGAGACCAGCCTGGGTAATATAGAGAGACCCTATCTCTACAAAATAAATAAATAAATAAATAAATAAATAAATAAATAAACGATCTGGGCACAGTGGCATGAACCTAGCTACTAGGGAGGCTGAGGTGGGAGGATCGCCTAAGCCCAGGAGTTCAAGGCTGCAGTGAGCTATGATTGTGCCATTGCATTCCAGCCTGGGTGACAGAGCGAGACCCCGTGTGTGAAGAAACAGTGTTGTGTGGGGGTGTGGTGCTGGATGGAGCCTAAGGCTCTACTGGCTTGGGTGCTTCCTGAGATTTCAGGTCAGAATTGAGGAGCAAGTTGTTTCCTCTGAGGCCTCTTTTTACTCTTATGGACAAAAGGGATATTTGGGGAATTAAAGTGCTGGTTCTTATTAGATTTGCCTGAGTAGCTAAAAAAGTTACCAACACTGGGATCCACCCCCAAGAGATCCTGATTTAATTGGCATTTGAAAAAGCCCTCTTGGTGGCTCTAATGGGCAGCCAGGCTGAGGACTACTGAATTTGGTGAGGGAGCCCTGGGCGGCAAGGCGTGAGAATTCAAGATGGCAGGTAGTGGATGGGTAAGGGGTAGGAGTGACCTAATCACACTCTCCTTTTACAGTGGGGAAACTGGCCCAGTGAGGGAAAGGGTCTTGCCCAAGGTGGGGTGGCAAGTCAGTGGCCCCTGGCTGAGGCTATAACATGGGCTGCCTGATTCCTGGCCTTGTGCTCATTTCTTCACACCTTGAGGGTTCCATAGGCTTGACTTGGGAAAGTCAGTAATACACGTGCAGGGGTTTGCTGAGCACCTGCTTCCTACTGAACCCTATGCTAGGTGCTGTGTGTGGCCTCTCTCCTTTAATCTTCCTGCCACCCTATAACTCCTATCTCCTATGTTACACTGTAGCTAAGAGCTGCTTAGAGAAGTTAGATGACTCACCTTATTTTGTGCCATTCTCATTAGGCTTTAACCCAATATTTCTCAACATGTGGCTCTAAGCAATATTTTTCTCTAAATTTCCTGGGATGCTTATTAAAAATGAAGATCCTTGGGCTGCACCCTAGACCTGTGGAATCAGAATTTCTGGAGGTAGGATTCAAGAAAGTACATTTTAACCAATATTCTTAAACCCACAAACAATTGAGAGCCACCACTCCCAGGAGCCTTCTTTGCATTTCTTGAGCAGGCCAACCCTTCCCACCCCAGGACTTTGCCTCTACCGTTTCCTCTGCCTGCTGAACAACCTCATCTGCAGCTCACTCTTAAGTCTAAGCTTTCCCTGGGACGTCTTTCGACTCTTTAGACAAGGAAAGGTCTTGCCACTACACGCTCCTTTGCACAGTAGACTTTTCCTCTGTGGCACTTACTACGATGGTAACTTAACAAAACAGCGTGTGTGGTGTTTTGTTTCATGTCTTTTCCCTGCTACACTGTGAGCCTCATGTCCGTTGTGTCCACTGGGTTGCTCACAGCTCCTGGTCCCATGCTTGGCACCCAACAGGGGTTAAATAAGTAGTCCAGTTACACAGCCAGAGAGGAGCAGAGCCAGGATTCAACCCCAGACCTGTCTGATACCGGGTCTGCTTCTAAACCTCAATGTTGAACTGCCCCAGAAAAGCAATGACCCAGATCAGACATGAGGGTCCTAACCAGTTGCTCATTCTCCAGCCCCCTAAGCCACTCTGCTTACACACAACTAGTAGTTCTTTTTGATAAATACTGATAACCAATAATTAAGGGGCTGTTGAGAGCTTGTATCTTCCCCTACAGGCACACCACCAGGCACTGTGATATCATAGCAAAGACAAAATCAAGTTTCATGTCCTGGCAATTACTGCAAGCAGTCCCAAACAGCCAGACAAACTGCATAAGCTCAATGAAGACCTGAGTCTCTATCCTTTCAGATGTTCTGATAGCATCTTGAATAAGAGTTCCACCTGGGCCCAGCTTGCAATAGTAATAGTAGTAATAGAGATAGGCAAATAAGAATTTACCAGGTCAGCAGGCCTGTCCTGCCCCTGCCCCACACCCACCCCCAGCCTCATTCTCAAGCACAGCATGACAGACACTGGGATTTACTCCAAAGTTTGCTCTAGTCCTGGTCTGGAGAAGCTCTCTGTGTTCAGGCATGCCAGAGACCAGAAGTGACCTAAGAGGTGCTTAACAAGTTGTAATGAGTATCAAGAAAAATTGTAAAAGACTGAAATAGTGGGATAAAAGAGAGAGAGAGATAGACCACTGGATGTCCCAGTGTACCCTTCTGGGTTTTGTTTTTTCTCAGTCTTCATTATCAGAGCTATTTTACAATTCTGCAAATTGTAAAAAACTGATGTTAATGCAAATGATTCTTGTCCATATAAATATAAATTATGTCCAATGAAATGCAATTGATTATTGCCCTATAGATTTTTTTTTTGCCAGTTTTGCATCTGTTTGTAAATTCACTTCAGATTCCTGGTGACCTATATCATGTGTCTACTTTTGCATTCTCCTTTGAATTGATTGTAACATCTTAGTGGTTTCCTCATTAATGAATGAGTGAAATAAAACTTTTGACCCAGGCTCATTCTATATCTGTATGAGAGTCATGATTATACCTCTTTTTGACTTTTTTCCATGTACATATAAATTACCTGAAGATCTTGCTAAAGCACAAATTCTGATTCAAGATTCAGAGTAGGACTTGAAAATCTTTCTGCAAGTTCCCAGGTGATGTCCATGCTGCTGGTCCACAGATGCCACTTAGGTGTTAAACTGTTCTTGTGATAATTCAACTTAAAATAGTGATACAATGTTTCTGAAAAAATAAATTATTATGTATACATTAGGTTTGCTTCGTTAGCATAGGAATGTTATAGGTGTTTTTTGCTTTTGTTTTTGTTTTTTTGGTGGAATTATGTTGTAACAGGACATGCTGTCCTTGGATAAATAAGTTATCAGAAACTGTTCAGGGGATCCCTGGCCATGGATCCCAGAAATTCCCCAGGGTCCCATCACCTAATCATCAGTGTGAATCCCACAGGTCTGCAGAGCCCTCTGTACATTTTCATGCCCCATGGGCTCACATGCTTCAAACTCTGGACTAACCCCGGAAAGTGGGCTGGAGGGCTGAGGGTGGCTATTAACTATGCAGGGTTCCCCTTCAGCTTGGGCTTGGTCACCTCCAGGGAGGGGGAACTCACCACTCCCAAATATTCCTGTACCTCTCAGACTACAGAGACTGGGTGCTGGGGGATCCCCTGGGATCCTGACCAGTCCATCCTCAGGCCAGGAGTGCTCCAGTAGATGGGGCTGTGCATGGTGGAAGGTTTCCCGGTTTATGCTGCTCAGGCAGACAGACACCTGCCCTTATCCTGACTTGCTTCCTGCCACACAGGTTCACAGGGAAAGTCCTGGAGAAGCACCTTCTAGGGCAACATTTGAACTGCTGCACATCAGTGGCCTCTGCTCCAGGGGTGGCAATTTTGGGCACTGCTCATGCAGTTTGCCAGGGTCTGGGTCTTGTGGGCCATTCCTGCAGAGGATCTGGAAAAAGTCACACCAACTTTTCCCCTTCACTGGGCCTGGAAAGAAGAGATGTGTGAATTACCTGATCTTTTGGTCTGGATCCAAGGCACAAAGATCAGAACGCAGAAAGGACTGCAGTCCTTAGAGTGCTGGCTCCAATCCTCCCACTGCCCTGGGCCTTGGGCAAGGCACTTTCCCTCTCCAAGCCTCAGTCTCCTTGCCTGTACAATGGGGAAAACAATATTTGGAGCCTAGGCTTCGGGTGAGGCCAAGAGACCAGGGTGCAGGTGAGCATTCTGGCAGAGTTCCTGGAGCCCAAAATGCTCTTCCCACTTTGAATGGCAGGCTAGATCTCCTCTCTCAGGTCTCCCCACCAGCCCCTAGGGCATGCCCCTCCCTCACAGCTTACCTGGCTCCACTTTCTCATAGCAGTCATCGCTGAGATTCTTCCTTATTGTTTGCTTTCACTTCATCTTATCTTTCCTCCTCCCTGGGAGTGGGGATCTTGTCTGCTCCAACTTTGGACTAACCCAGATTTGGAGCAGACAGTCTGGCTGTGTCCCTGCCCCCAGATCAGTACTGGGCGTGCAGAAGATGCTTGGGGAGCCCCTGCTGCATCGATGAAGGTGTCTTGCACCATGCCTTAGTAGGGCCACAAAAAACATGAGTTCTTTTCCCAGAACACTTGGCACACACTGCAGTCTCCTCCCTGTCTTCTCCCCACCTTAAATCCAGCCTCCAGGCGGGTTTTCTTCTCTCTGCCAAAGCAAACAAAGAAAAACAATTTTCCTGCCGTTCATAATTGTTCCATATTTTTCTAATAGGCCTGAGCCTGGCCTCGAGGTTTCCAATCACAGGTCATTCTCTCTCTTGTTGCTCACAGAGCCACAGAGGAGAAGGCTGTGTGCAATTAGAGTGAAAGCTGCCTGCTGCCTGCAGCCCTGCCAGCCCGGTGGGAAAAGGATATGTCTGATCCCACCAGCATCTGCCAGGCGGCATCTGGGCCTGGACCCCACGTGCTCCAGTTCAGGTCATTCTCACAATCCTGTGAGGACAATGCTATTCCCCCATATTTCTGATGAGGAAACTGAGGTTCCTGTGGTTAAGGGTCTTGCCCAGTCACCTACTGATGTGACAGACCCAATGTCTGAGACCAGGTCTATCTCGTGTCACAGTTAGGTCCTAGAAATAGAAAGGGCAGAAGGGAAGGGGTTGGGGGGTCACTGTTGACCCTAATGGAGGGGACTCTCTCTGACTGATTTGACAGATAAAACTGCAATCAGGCGTCTCCCCGAGCCTGGAACAAATCATGCCCTTGGGCAATGATAGCCTCTATTAGAAGCAAGGACCGCTCAACAGCTTTCCGCTGCTTATGGGATCAAGTCCAAGGTCCTTAGCTGGGCAGTGAAGATACTCGGTAATCAAGCCATAGCCTGCCTTTCTAGAATTCTCTTCTCTGACCACAGGCTGTGCCCCAGACATGCCTTGTATTCCCCAGCCCCTGCCCTCAACCTTTACTCCCTGCCTGAAACACCCATCAAAATCTGGTCCATCCTATCCAGTTCAACTCAAATCCTTACCTTAGAGCCCCTTCCCTGAATCCTCAGCAGCCCTATGAAGCAGGTACTATAGCTGTGCACATTTTGCAGATGAAGGAACTGAGGATGGAGGTTAAGTGTCTTGCCTGGATCCATACAGCGAAGTCAAGGAATCTGGAGGCAGCTGAGTCTCTCCACCTCACTCCTCTTCTACTCCCGAAGACTCTTTCTCCCTGAGGACAAAAGGGAATGTGTCAGGGTCTGCTGTCAGAATGGACCCTAAGGAAGGTAGCTCCTCCTGGACTGGAGGTTGCCGATGAGACCCGCAGGTCCTCAGCCCTGGGGTGATTTCCTGGGGCCTGTAAGCCCGTCCCTGCCTGCGATGAGACAGCAGATGATACGTTCTGATCCAGGAGTCCGACATATCCTTTTTCTATCCCAGTGGGAGTAGAATCCTCCTAGCAAGGAGACATTTGACATTCCTTTGTTTGTATGGGGGTTGGATGGAAGAGAGCAGGAGAAAGGATTGGGAAGAGCAATTTGGGGTGGTTTCAGCCACCTCTGTTCCTGCAGGAGGTCATTTGCTCAGCTAGCAAACAACAGAGCGGACTCTGCCGGCTCCCACCATGGGACTGTTTGTCAATACTGGCCCAGGTGCCCACCCTGCTTCTTGGCTCTTCTCCTCCTTTACTTCCCTTCCTGTCTCACCCCTGCCCTTGAGGAGGTTGGGAACTTCCTCTTCAAACACCTCACTGTCTCTCTCTCCCTCTCCCCCTCCTCCACCCACTCTGTCTTCAGCTTACAGAATCTACCTCCCCCATTCCGAAGCTTATCCTTAAAGATCTGCTCCAGCCTAGTTTGGACTCACTCTCCTGCCCCTCCCACTAGATCTTTCAACTTTATAGTGCAATGCTTAACATGGAGGAATGTGTTGATAATGGTGGAATTTCGGGCATCTGGGAGCCAGACTAGTAAGCACCATTTAGCTTCCCAGACTCTAGCAGACCAGGAATTTGGCAGTTTAGGAGACTGCAGATTTATTCTCCGTACCTAGAGGCTAAAGGAAGGTATGTCTTCTTGGCAGTATGCAGGTTTGGTGACTTCTTGGCTCATGGAAAACTACTGGGGCTGAGACTAATGGGGCTTTGGCCAGGACCTCAGTGCAGTGCGAAGACTTGGGTGGAGCAGAGTGGCTCCTGGCATTCAAAGAGTCACACCTCCTCTCTCCCCTGCTGCCTGCCTCTTCAAGGTAGGGGGTTGACAGAAGAGCAGGCACCTTGGTAACTAATATTGTATAGCAAGGGTGGCAAACTCACATGCCTTCAGGAGTGAAAGTGTGGAGCAGGCTGGAGTAAGCAATAGGAAGTGGTGGGGACTGGGGCAACTGGAGAGTCCTGATGTGTCTGATGTAATTCAAATGAAAATCAATGTTCTGGCCCTCGGGCTGACCGTTTGCCAACTTCTGTCAATGCATTACCGGTTCCAAAGCTCTTTTCCTCGCGGTTTCATTGAATTGTCATTTCCTTTCCTCCTTACTGTCACTATCCTCACTTGGCAGATGAGGACACTGGGTCTTAGCAAGGTGAAGACATTCCCCTGACTCATTCCAGGCAGGGATCTATGGGGCGTAGCTTGAAGACATTCAAAGAAAGGTCTGTGCCCCCAATTCTTTCCCTATGGTCAGATTTGGAGGTTGACATATAACTGTCCAACTCACCCATTGGGACTGTGCTGTGTTCTGACTCGGGCTTCTCATTTAAATGATCCTCTCCACCCCTCCACCCCACCCAGTGTAGTCACTGATGGGAGAGAGAAGTCTGAAAAGGGGTTCTGAAGTCTAGAGGATCAGGGGACTTTGACAACCTTGCCAGCCCTCAACTACAATGCCTACCTTAGTCTGGTGAAAACTCACAGGAAAGAAAAGTTAGTCATGGAGAGACCACCTTGGGGGTCTGGATTCAGACTCACTGGAATATATTTTCTTTCTTTATCACAGTACAGTGATTTGTAAATAATAATAACTGCTACATGCTTTACCTATAGTAACTCATTTAATCCTCACTACATAATTCTGTGAGGGGGGTGCTGTTATTATTCCCATTTTGCAGGTGAGAAAACTGAGGCACAGCTCGTGCTTATACAGAATTTGGAAACTCAACAGGATGTATAAAAGGCAAAAACTGTTCCTCAGCTCCCATCCTGGTAAAAACCACCCATTCGTTCATTCATTAATTCCATAATCCCTACTTTCAGGCACTATGCTGGGTGCTGACATTACAGTAAGGCACATAGGCCTAGAAACCAATTATTGTGAAGTGTATGACAAATGATATATGAGAAATGGTATATGAAAAATATGGGCTTCATGTTCAACTAATCTCTAGTTTCTTGTAAGTCCTTCCATAGCTTTTTCATTTTACTCTTTCATATTCTAAGCTCTTTCTCTCTCTCTCTTTACATTTTTTAACCCCAAGGATAGCCCATTCTTTATGCCTCTCTGCACATTGCTTTTTTTTTTTTCACTTTAAGAACATATGCTGGTGATTGTTTCTATTTTTGAACGGCAGTGTCATGCTGCATAGTTAAGAGTGGTACTTTATCTAACCTGCCCCTATTGATGGACATTTTGCTTTCTTGCTATTTTTTTGCTCTTACAATAAGTGTTACAATAAATAATCTTGTACCTATGTAGTATCCTCATTGTGCAAATATACCCACAGAAAAAGAAATTCTAGACGTGGAGCCATGAGGGTCAAGGATATATGCAATTTTATTTGCATTTTAAAAAATTTGATTTGAAATTTAACTTGCAAAAAGAAGAGTGTACAGCTGAATAAATTTGATAAATGTGATACACAGGCTGTGTATACACCTGTGCAATCACCACCCACATGGAGGTGTAGGTTACTATAGAATGTTTCCAGCCCCATCTCATGGCTTGTCCCGGTGGATATCCAGGACAATTTATTCGTACCAAGGCAATTTATTAATCTGACCTCTACCACCAGGATTGGTTTTGCCTGTTTCTGAATTTTGTATAAATGGTATCATAAAGAATTGATGTACTCTTTGTATCTGATTTCTCTTGTTCAAGATGACATCTGTGGGCTGGGCACGGTGGCTCATGTCTGTAATCTCAGCACTTTGGGAGGCCAAGGCAGGCAGATCACTTGAGGTCAGGAGTTCGAGACCAGCCTGGGCAACATGGTGAAACCCTGTCTCTACCAAAAAATACAAATATTAATGGGGCATGGTGGTGGACACCTGTAATCCCAGCTACTCGGGAAGCTGAGGCAGGAGAATCTCCTGAACCTGGGAGGTGGAGGTTGCAGTGAGCTGAGTTTGCGCCATTGCACTCCACCAGCCTGGGCGACAGACAGAGTGTGACCTTGTCTCCAAAACAAACAAACAAAAAGATGCAATTAGTGAAACTCACCCCATGTCCCCATGTTGTGTTTAGCAGTAGCTCTTCCCCCCCCCACCCCGCCACCATTGCTGGCTGGTGTTCCATTGTATAACCGTATTACAACTTACTTATTCATTCAACCCTTGATGGACATTTGGGTTGCCCCCAGTTTTAGGCTATTGTAAATGATGCTGCCATATACATTCTTTGGGGGAACATTAATTAAAACTCATTTCCATTAGTTATATCTGGGAGTAGCATTGGTGTGTACATATTACGTTTTTGATGAATGTTACGAAGTGCCCTCCGTAGAGGCTGGTGCAATGTGAAGAAGTGCCCGTTCCCTTGTTCTGCATGTGAAGTGCTCAGCTTAGCGCAGTGCCTGGGACAGTGCTGACACTTCAGAAAACCATGTGACCCTCAGCTCCAGAAGTGATAAGAATGCCTTATGAGCCCTAAAGCCCCACTCGGAGCAGGAGATTGTGATTCTGCCAACGTGTCCCACTAGAAGGATCAGGTGAGAGTAAGGAGGAGTCAATGAACTCATTTCCACCCCCAGAGAAGTATCCTTAATGAATAATAATAACCCCTTCGTTTATGTAGCTCTCTGGCCTTTCTAAAGCACTTTGACATGCACCAGTGGTGCTCAGCCAGGGCTCACATTAGGATCCTCTGGGGAGCTTTCCAGAAAAACCAATACCAGGGCCCCACCCCCATAATTCTTATTTAATTAGGCTGGGGTGGGGCCTAAGCACCAGTATTTTCTAAGCCTCCCAGATAATTCCGGTGTGAAGCCAGAGCCAGGAGCCACTGACTGCCTCATCTTCTGTCATCCTCATGGCAACTGCTTGCAATGGGAGAAGTGATGTGAGGCTGGTGTACAGGACAGAGAGAAAGGATTCTAAAATAGTGTTTATAGTCTAACAATAATGTTCTGCTCTGTGCCAGGAATAGTGCTGAAGCTTTCTAGTCCTCATTTCCACTGATACCATATGAAAAAGGCATTGTGATGATCATTCCCACATTACAAATAAGGAACCAGGCTGAGGGGGTGGGGTCCCCAGCCAAGGCCACCCAGCTGGTCAGTAGCAGCCCTGGGTCCAGAACACTGGCTGCCTCCGAAGAATCAGCACCCATGCTTGAGACTGCCTCCAGGTCCTAATCCCCCATTTTGCCTAGAAAAAAGACTAGAAGGAAATACAACAAAATGGTATCAGTGGATCTCTTTGGTTGATGTAATTATGGGTGTTGTTTACTTCTATATGCTTTTCTACATTTTTCAGATTTTTACCAGTGATCATGTATTTGCTTATAATCACAAGCAAATGAAAGTCCTTTCAAGTTGTTGAAATAAATAACGGAATCATTTTCTGAGGGAGCTAGTTAAGTCCCAGAGTGTCCAAAGCAGGTGATGACAGAATTTGGGCCATACCTATCTCCTGAGTCCCAGTGCAACACTTGAGACCTCTCAGGAGGTGAGACAGGTGTGACCTTTACTCATAGGAAGGGGCTTCAGAAAGGCATGAGAAAATGTCCGAAGCAAAAAATTGCTGTAGTGCTGTAGTGTCTTCATTTGACTGTATATGTTCTTGTAGAATAGCCAGGATATAAAGAAAATAAAAATAAAACAAAATAACCTAACATCTCACCACCCAGATGTAAACAGTGGGAAAATCGGGAGGACTACTCTTTCAGATAAGTCCTCGTCCATCAATATTCATATAGAACTGGATAAGCATAGTTTCCCATCCACGGATCATGCTGCAAGCATGCAGTTTGCAACCTTCTTTTAAAACTCACTAATGTGTAATGTGCATGTCCATGAATAGAGATACATGTCAGTCCTGGAATGACCGCATGCTATTGTACAGATATGCCATAAAATATTTAGCCACTCTCCCTCTGATGGACATGTAGGTTACTTCTAACCACATCTTGTTGTGAATGTGTTGGAAAAGGAAGATTCCAATATAGTCCTAGGAAAAACTCCAGAGTTAAGGTTTTTTTTTTCTTTTTTGTTTTTCCTTTTAGAGTTAAGGGTTTTTTTGTTTGCTTTAGGGTTTTTTTTTTTTTTTTTGGTAGAGTGAACAATGGCTGAATATGGGTCTGTGCGTGTGTGAGTGTGTGTATAAATATGGGTTTTCATGGGTTGAATTTGATTTAAATAATTTAATTTAAAGATGGTTAACCCCACAGCCCACAGAGATCTTATCAAGCTTCTCTCTCTCTCTCACACACACACACACACACACACACACACACACACACTCTATTTGCAAGTGAGATGTGGTTGCAAAACCCTCTTGAGCAGAACCAGGCAGAGCTACCTGATGAGGTCATGCAGCCAACAGCCAAGGTCAGGTGTTGCCTGCCAGCTTGGGCTCTAGGCCCACAGTTTGCTCTTAACAAATGCCTGTGGGCAATGACAACACACACAGACACACACACGCACACACATGCACCAGACAATCTCATTCTCCCTGCACGCAAGGTGCTTGGGGAGTAATGGAATCTGCATGTCCAGAGGCAGGCATAATTGAATGGCTGAGGGCATTAAGTCCTTGATTAAACTGGTTGTTCATTTGAAGGGACAATTAACCCAGCTAATATTCCAGGCCAGCCCAGCAGGTCCGTCCGCATCAGAGGACATATTGAGCTAATAATAAAGTGACTGCATTACCTTTATGGAGGAGAGTAGGGCTCCGAGGTCCTTACCTAAGGCCCACGGCCCAGGTCAAACTGGGGCCACGGACGCTTCAAAGCAGGGAGACTCCTGGAGTCCAGCCATCCTGGCGTGGGGTTGTGAGACCTTGAGTTTGTGAATAAAAGAGGGGGTTTCCTCTGGGGAAGGTTTTTCTCACGGATGAGTGGCCTACCCCTGGGCTTGCCTTTTTCACATCTATATGTGATGCACAGAGCCTGGATGATGTTTCAGCAGCCATCTCGCGACCCAAGTGTGGATCTCGCTGGCTCTGTCCTACCTCTGGGCCTTTTGTTCTCTCACAGCTTTCTTATTACTGTATTTTTATTTTATTATTATTTTTTGAGACAGAGTCTAACTTTGTCATCCAGGCTGGAGTGCAGTGGTGCGATCTCAGCCCGCTGCAACCTCCGCCTCCCAGGTTCAAGTGATTCTCCTGCCTCAGCTTCCCAAGTAGCTGGGAATACAGGTGCCCACCACCATGCCTGTCTAATTTTTTTTTTTTTTTGTATTTTTAGTAGAGATAGGGTTTCACCATGTTGGTCAGGCTAGTCTCGAACTCCTGACCTCGAGTGATCTGCCTGCCTTGGCCTCCCAAAGTGCTGGGATTACAGGCATGAGCCACTATGCCCGGCCAAGCTTTCTTATTACTTAAACCAGTTGGGCAGGGTTTCCCTGTTTCAAGCAGGAGAAAGCATCTTGATTAATAAGATGGGTCCTTTTCATTGCCCAGCACCTTTCCTGGAGAGTTGGAGGTGAGAAAGAGAGGAGATGGGGAAGGATCTTCCTCTCTCTCCTAATACCTGATGTCAGCCCCAGGGATGGTCTCTCCTAGAGCATACATATCCCCGTTGCCTGAATTCTAGAAGGTTGAATCCAGTAGCTGTACTTGCTCTGGCCCTGGGTATCTGACAACAGAGGGGACTGTGCTGGGTGCAGAGCAGAGAAACACAGCCAGGACTTGGCACCCATGAGCTACCTAGGTCAGACAGGGCCACAGTAATGATTGACCATCTGCCAGGCATGGCCAGGGATCCCAACAGGCTGGAGAGACAACGAGTGGGCAGGAACGGGCAGGAGTGGAAGTAGATGGTGCCATGGTGGACAAACCCAGGCCCTGCAGGAGCAGATAGAAATAAGTCGAATGATGGAAGCATAGCTTCATCTAGGTACTGTGCTCTGGGCTTTGCATGGGTGGCTAACATCATCTTTACCACATGTATGAGGAAGATACCACTACCCATTTACAGATGAGAGAACTGAGACTCACAGGGGTTAAGTGGTTCAAAGACACAAATTTAGGAACATGGAGGCAAAATTAAAGTTTAAGATTGTACAGCTCTAAAGTCTGTAACCATTCTTTGTCAATTTATGCATGCATGCCTGCATCCATCCATCCATCCATCCATCCACCCACCCATTCATCCATTTATCCATCTATCTATCCATCCATCCATCCATCCATTCATCCATCCATCCATCCATCCATCCATCCCTCCATCCCTCCATCCCTCCCTCCCTCCCTCCCTCCCTCCATTCATCCAATCAGCCATGGTCTATTCTCCCATTTATTCTACAGATGTGATCTATCATCTGTTCTGTGGCAGGCACCAGATGCCAGGTGCCAGGAATAGAGCAATGACAGCCATGGTCACTGCCTTCTCAGTGTGCTGAGTGGACATTGCGGGGCCCCTTGGATAAAGGCAGGTAATTGCATTCTGGCTGAGGGTCAGGCTTCTTGCACCACCCCAAAAGGGTTTGTGAGGACATCCCCTGAATTCTGAAGCCCTTTGGAAGGTTCTGAGCCTGTGCTGGGTTGGAGTCTCGGTTCATTTATTGTATGTATGACCTTGAGAAAAACACACATTCTCTCTCTGGGGCCTCAATTTTCTCATCTGCAGAATTGGAATAAAAATGTTTTGTCTAATCTTCATGGGGGTGTTGGGAGCATAAAGAAAAATACTTTTCTTTTTTTTTTTTTTTTTGAATCATTTTTTTTTTTTTTTTTTTTAATTTATTTATTATTATTATACTGTAAGTTGTAGGGTACATGTGCATAACGTGCAGGTTTGTTACATATGTATACTTGTGCCTTGTTGGTGTGCTGCACCCATCAACTCGTCATTTACATCAGGTATAACTCCCAATGCAATCCCTCCCCCCGCCCCCCTCCCCATGATAGGCCCCGGTGTGTGATGTTCCCCTTCCCGAGTCCAAGTGATCTCATTGTTCAGTTCCCACCTATGAGTGAGAACATGCGGTGTTTGGTTTTCTGTTCTTGTGATAGTTTGCTAAGAATGATGGATTCCAGCTGCATCCATGTCCCTACAAAGGACACAAACTCATCCTTTTTTATGGCTGCATAGTATTCCATGGTGTATATATGCCACATTTTCTTAATCCAATCTGTCACTGATGGACATTTGGGTTGATTCCAAGTCTTTGCTATTGTGAATAGTGCTGCAATAAACATACGTGTGCATGTGTCTTTATAGCAGCATAATTTATAATCCTTTGGGTATATACCCAGTAATGGGATGGCTGGGTCATATGGTACATCTAGTTCTAGATCCTTGAGGAATCGCCATACTGTTTTCCATAATGGTTGAACTAGTTTACAATCCCACCAACAGTGTAAAAGTGTTCCTATTTCTCCACATCCTCTCCAGCACCTGTTGTTTCCTGACTTTTGAATGATCGCCATTCTAACTGGTGTGAGATGGTATCTCATTGTGGTTTTGATTTGCATTTCTCTGATGGCCAGTGATGATGAGCATTTTTTCATGTGTTTGTTGGCTGTATGAATGTCTTCTTTTGAGAAATGTCTATTCATATCCTTTGCCCACTTTTTGATGGGGTTGTTTGTTTTTTTCTTGTAAATTTGTTGGAGTTCTTTGTAGGTTCTGGATATTAGCCCTTTGTCAGATGAGTAGATTGCAAAAATTTTCTCCCATTCTGTAGGTTGCCTGTTCACTCTGATGGTAGTTTCTTTTGCTGTGCAGAAGCTCTTTAGTTTAATGAGATCCCATTTGTCAATTTTGGCTTTTGCTGCCGTTGCTTTTGGTGTTTTAGACATGAAGTCTTTGCCCATGCCTATGTCCTGAATGGTACTACCTAGATTTTCCTCTAGGATTTTTATGGTATTAGGTCTAACATTTAAGTCTCTAATCCATCTTGAATTAATTTTCGTATAAGGAGTAAGGAAAGGATCCAGTTTCAGCTTTCTACTTATGGCTAGCCAATTTTCCCAGCACCATTTATTAAATAGGGAATCCTTTCCCCATTTCTTGTTTCTCTCAGGTTTGTCAAAGATCAGATGGCTGTAGATGTGTGGTATTATTTCTGAGGACTCTGTTCTGTTCCATTGGTCTATATCTCTGTTTTGGTACCAGTACCATGCTGTTTTGGTTACTGTAGCCTTGTAGTATAGTTGGAAGTCAGGTAGCGTGATGCCTCCAGCTTTGTTCTTTTGACTTAGGATTGTCTTGGAGATGCGGGCTCTTTTTTGGTTCCATATGAACTTTAAAGCAGTTTTTTCCAATTCTGTGAAGAAACTCATTGGTAGCTTGATGGGGATGGCATTGAATCTATAAATTACCTTGGGCAGTATGGCCATTTTCACGATATTGATTCTTCCTATCCATGAGCATGGTATGTTCTTCCATTTGTTTGTGTCCTCTTTTATTTCACTGAGCAGTGGTTTGTAGTTCTCCTTGAAGAGGTCCTTTACATCCCTTGTAAGTTGGATTCCTAGGTATTTGATTCTCTTTGAAGCAATTGTGAATGGAAGTTCATTCATGATTTGGCTCTCTGTTTGTCTGTTACTAGTGTATAAGAATGCTTGTGATTTTTGCACATTAATTTTGTATCCTGACACTTTGCTGAAGTTGCTTATCAGCTTAAGGAGATTTTGGGCTGAGACAATGGGGTTTTCTAAATATACAATCATGTCATCTGCAAAGAGGGACAATTTGACTTCTTCTTTTCCTAACTGAATACCCTTGATTTCTTTCTCTTGCCTGATTGCCCTAGCCAGAACTTCCAACACTATGTTGAATAGGAGTGGTGAGAGAGGGCAACCCTGTCTTGTGCCAGTTTTCAAAGGGAATTTTTCCAGTTTTTGCCCATTCAGTATGATATTGGCTGTGGGTTTGTCATAAATAGCTCTTATTATTTTGAGGTACGTTCCATCAATACCGAATTTATTGAGCGTTTTTAGCATGAAGGGCTGTTGAATTTTGTCAAAAGCCTTTTCTGCATCTATTGAAATAATCATGTGGTTCTTGTCTTTGGTTCTGTTTATATGCTGGATTATGTTTATTGATTTGCGAATGTTGAACCAGCCTTGCATCCCAGGGATGAAGCCCACTTGATCATGGTGGATAAGCTTTTTGATGTGTTGCTGAATCCGGTTTGCCAGTATTTTATTGAGGATTCTTGCATCGATGTTCATCAGGGATATTGGTCTAAAATTCTCTTTTTTTGTTGTATCTCTGCCAGGCTTTGGTATCAGGATGATGTTGGCCTCATAAAATGAGTTAGGGAGGATTCCCTCTTTTTCTATTGATTGGAATAGTTTCAGAAGGAATGGTACCAACTCCTCCTTGTACCTCTGGTAGAATTCAGCTGTGAATCCATCTGGTCCTGGACTTTTTTTGGTTGGTAGGCTATTAATTGTTGCCTCGATTTCAGAGCCTGCTATTGGTCTATTCAGGGATTCAACTTCTTCCTGGTTTAGTCTTGGAAGAGTGTAAGTGTCCAGGAAATTATCCATTTCTTCTAGATTTTCCAGTTTATTTGCGTAGAGGTGTTTATAGTATTCTCTGATGGTAGTTTGTATTTCTGTGGGGTCGGTGGTGATATCCCCTTTTTCATTTTTAATTGCGTCGATTTGATTCTTCTCTCTTTTCTTCTTTATTAGTCTTGCTAGTGGTCTGTCAATTTTGTTGATCTTTTCAAAAAACCAACTCCTGGATTCATTGATTTTTTGGAGGGTTTTTTGTGTCTCTATCTCCTTCAGTTCTGCTCTGATCTTAGTTATTTCTAGCCTTCTGCTAGCTTTCGAATGTGTTTGCTCTTGCTTCTCTAGTTCTTTTAATTGCGATGTTAGAGTGTCAATTTTAGATCTTTCCTGCTTTCTCTTGTGGGCATTTAGTGCTATAAATTTCCCTCTACACACTGCTTTAAATGTGTCCCAGAGATTCTGGTATGTTGTATCTTTGTTCTCATTGGTTTCAAAGAACATCTTTATTTCTGCCTTCATTTCGTTATGTACCCAGTAGTCATTCAGGAGCAGGTTGTTCAGTTTCCATGTAGTTGAGCGGTTTTGATTGAGTTTCTTAGTCCTGAGTTCTAGTTTGATTGCACTGTGGTCTGAGAGACAGTTTGTTATAATTTCTGTTCTTGTACATTTGCTGAGGAGTGCTTTACTTCCAATTACGTGGTCAATTTTGGAATAAGTACGATGTGGTGCTGAGAAGAATGTATATTCTGTTGATTTGGGGTGGAGAGTTCTATAGATGTCTATTAGGTCTGCTTGCTGCAGAGATGAGTTCAATTCCTGGATATCCTTGTTAACTTTCTGTCTCGTTGATCTGTCTAATGTTGACAATGGAGTGTTGAAGTCTCCCATTATTATTGTATGGGAGTCTAAGTCTCTTTGTAAGTCTCTAAGGACTTGCTTTATGAATCTGGGTGCTCCTGTATTGGGTGCATATATATTTAGGATAGTTAGCTCTTCCTGTTGAATTGATCCCTTTACCATTATGTAATGGCCTTCTTTGTCTCTTTTGATCTTTGATGGTTTAAAGTCTGTTTTATCAGAGACTAGTATTGCAACCCCCGCTTTTTTTTGTTCTCCATTTGCTTGGTAAATCTTCCTCCATCCCTTTATTTTGAGCCTATGTATGTCTCTGCGTGTGAGATGGGTCTCCTGAATACAGCAGACTGATGGGTCTTGACTCTTTATCCAGTTTGCCAGTCTGTGTCTCTTAATTGGAGCATTTAGTCCATTTACATTTAAGGTTAAGATTGTTATGTGTGAACTTGATCCTGCCATTATGATATTAACTGGTTATTTTGCTCATTAGTTGATGCAGTTTCTTCCTAGCCTCGATGGTCTTTACATTTTGGCATGTTTTTGAGATGGCTGGTACCGGTTGTTCCTTTCCATGTTGAGTGCTTCCTTCAGGGTCTCTTGTAAGGCAGGCCTAGTGGTGACAAAATCTCTAAGCATTTGCTTATCTGTAAAGGATTTTATTTCTCCTTCACTTATGAAACTTAGTTTGGCTGGATATGAAATTCTGGGTTTAAAATTCTTTTCTTTAAGAATGTTGAATATTGGCCCCCACTCTCTTCTGGCTTGGAGAGTTTCTGCCGAGAGATCTGCTGTGAGTCTGATGGGCTTCCCTTTGTGGGTAACCCGACCTTTCTCTCTGGCTGCCCTTAAGATTTTTTCCTTCATTTCAACTTTGGTGAATCTGGCAATTATGTGTCTTGGAGTTGCTCTTCTCGAGGAGTATCTTTGTGGCGTTCTCTGTATTTCCTGGATTTGAATGTTGGCCTGCCCTACTAGGTTGGGGAAGTTCTCCTGGATGATATCCTGAAGAGTGTTTTCCAACTTGGTTCCATTTTCCCCCTCACTTTCAGGCACCCCAATCAGACGTAGATTTGGTCTTTTTACATAATCCCATACTTCTTGCAGGCTTTGTTCATTTCTTTTTCTTCTTTTTTCTTTTGGTTTCTCTTCTCGCTTCATTTCATTCATTTGATCCTCAATTGCTGATACTCTTTCTTCCAGTTGATCGAGTCGGTTACTGAAGCTTGTGCATTTGTCACGTATTTCTCGTGTCATGGTTTTCATCTCTTTCATTTCGTTTATGACCTTCTCTGCATTAATTAGTCTAGCCGTCAATTCTTCCACTTTTTTTTCAAGATTTTTAGTTTCTTTGCGCTGGGTACGTAATTCCTCCTTTAGCTCTGAGAAATTTGATGGACTGAAGCCTTCTTCTCTCATCTCGTCAAAGTCATTCTCCATCCAGCTTTGATCCGTTGCTGGCGATGAGCTGCGCTCCTTTGCCGGGGGAGATGCGCTCTTGTTTTTTGAATTTCCAGCTTTTCTGCCCTGCTTTTTCCCCATCTTTGTGGTTTTATCTGCCTCTGGTCTTTGATGATGGTGATGTACTGATGGGGTTTTGGTGTAGGTGTCCTTCCTGTTTGATAGTTTTCCTTCTAACAGTCAGGACCCTCAGCTGTAGGTCTGTTGGAGATTGCTTGAGGTCCACTCCAGACCCTGTTTGCCTGGGTAACAGCAGCAGAGGCTGCAGAAGATAGAATATTTCTGAACAGCAAGTGTACCTGTCTGATTCTTGCTTTGGAAGCTTCCTCTCAGGGGTGTACTCCACCCTGTGAGGTGTGGGGTGTCAGACTGCCCCTAGTGGGGGATGTCTCCCAGTTAGGCTACTCAGGGGTCAGGGACCCGCTTGAGCAGGGAGTCTGTCCCTTCTCAGATCTCAACCTCCGTGTTGGGAGATCCACTGCTCTCTTCAAAGCTGTCAGACAGAGTCGTTTGCGTCTGCAGAGGTGTCTGCTGCTTTGTTATTGTTTTCTGTGCCCTGCCCCCAGAGGTGGAGTCTACAGAGACAGGCAGGTTTCCTTGAGCTGCTGTGAGCTCCACCCAGTTGGAGCTTCCCAGCAGCTTTGTTTACCTACTTAAGCCTCAGCAATGGCGGGCGCCCCTCCCCCAGCCTCGCTGCTGCCTTGCCGGTAGATCACAGACTGCTGTAATAGCAATGAGGGAGGCTCCGTGGGTGTGGGACCCTCCCGGCCAGGTGTGGGATATGATCTCCTGGTGTGCCTGTTTGCTCAAAGCGCAGTATTGGGGTGGGAGTTACCCGATTCTCCAGGTGTTGTGTGTCTCAGTTCCCCTGGCTAGGAAAAGGGATTCCCTTCCCCCTTGCGCTTCTCAGGTGAGGCAATGCCTCGCCCTGCTTCAGCTCTCGCTGGTCGGGCTGCAGCAGCTGACCAGTACCGATCGTCCAGCACTCCCCAGTGAGATGAACCCAGTACCTCAGTTGAAAATGCCGAAATCACCGGTCTTCTGTGTCGCTGGCGCTGGGAGTTGAAGACTGGAGCTGCTCCTATTTGGCCATCTTGCTCCGCCCCCCGAAAAATACTTTTCTTAAAGAACTTTGTAAACTCCAATGTTCTGGGCATATATCAAGCAGTGAGTCCATTTGTCACATCTTTGAGGAAGTGATCTTCTCCTTTTGATGTGATCAGTGAGCCTCAGATAAGAATAACTTCTACAAGCTTCATTGTCTGGAACCCTGGAGATTCATGTATGCCTGTGTAATAAGCCTCACCATCATAACAGAAGTGAGGCTGAGACTCAGAAAGGTTAAGCAGCAGCTGAGGTTGCAAGTGGCTTAGAAGCCAATGCTTAGGCCTCTGGTCCAGGGCCAGTCCCTGACACTGTTGACTGCCAGCTGTGCCAGGAGAGAGGCTGAAGTTGGGTCAGACATTCTGACCTTCTCTGGGGTTATGCTGCTGCTATGTTCACCAGAAGGGTGTCAGAGATGAATACGGTTTCTTCTAGATGTGAAGGAGAGCCAGAGTGACTCTTGGACAGAGCAGCTTGTCAGGGCCAGAGCAAAGATGTTTCTGCTGCTCAACTCAGAGCAAAAGGGGCACCCTGTCCTGGGGGTCTGAAGGAGCAAAGCCTGTGCCCTTCACCTCCTGTGAGATTCCTTTTCTGTTAACTTTTCCTCCCATGAGACGTCACGTGAGTGGTTACTTTCCAGGAGGCTGTCTTGGGAGGCCTCTGCACCTTCCTGCTACAGAATTGCTCTTGGCCTTGGAGGAGATATTAACAGTGGGGCTGTGCAGAAAGCAGCAACACCTTTTAACCCTCCACCTGCTTTGACTTCTACCTGTCTGTGGGTTCAGGCAGCCCCTTTGGCTTGAAGATCCTTGGTTGCTCCTCTCTGAACAGCAAGTGATGGAGGAAGCCCCTGATCCTGCCCTGTGTCACCTGCTGATGTCACCCCAGGTCCTCAGCATCTCACCTGTTGATTTTCTAGGAAATGAAGCATGGCGGTCAGGGTGGGAGGGGGGAAGATAGTGAGACTTAAGAATAGATTGTTTTCTGAGAATGATGGTTTCCACATGTACCCTAGAACTTAAAGTATAATAAATAAATTTAAAAAGAAGAATAGATTGTTTTAAATCTTAGGCCTTAGAGTTTAAAATATAGAGCCCCAAATTATTGTTCACCATCTTCCTATAAAATAAAGTCTCTCTTATTCTCTCTCTCTCTCTCACACACACACATGCACACACACACACACATGCACACCCTTCTATATTTGTAGGCAATAAGGAGCCTTGGAGTATGTGTATCGGATGCCCACATGTGTGTGATGGAAGCATACGTGTGTGTCTCGGCACACATGTATCTGCATGGGTGCATGTGTATACATTTCTCTGTGTAAGCTGGTGTGGATAAATGTGTGTTCATGCAGATGAATGTCTGTCAGTATACGTGAGAGTATCCCTGTGGGGGAAGGGGCTATCTTTAGCCCATGTTGCCATGTTGCCATGTCGGGGGTGCATGTCAGCAGATCCCCTAATGGGCAGGAGGCGGGCCTCCTTGGGCTCGAGAACCTTAGCCAGGCGCACAGAGGAGCCTGGCCATCTCAGTCGATGAGAAGGTTGAAGCAATTTCAAATTCCTGGAAGAGAAGCTTCCTGTTTTTACAGAACCTATAGACTCCTGGGCTAACAAACTCTATATTTAATGGTTGAAAATAATATAATAGGGTAAAGGCAGGTTTTCATTTATCTCTATTAAAGGCATTTACAAATGATTTATTGATTAAGAGAAATAGAAAAGACAATCACCCTCCAAAACCTCACATCACGATGATTCATTTGATATTAAGATTTAGGGTATCCTCAGCAAGAACTGTGGTTTAAAAATGCAGAAATAAATTTTTCAATACCAAAGAATCAATAAACTACACTCGGGCTGAGACACAAAGCTGTGGGGGGAAAGAACTCTGGAGATCATAGTTGTCTAAGCTGTGTGAGTGTGTGTATGGTGTATGTGTGCATTTGTGTGTGTTCACATATATGCATGTCTGTGTGTGTATGTGCGCGTTTGTGCCTGTGGCTGTGTGTATGTCTGTCTGTATGGATCTGTATGTGAATGTGTGCATGTTGTATGTGTCTGTGTGCTTGTGTGTCCGATGTGTGTATATGTGTGCATTTGTGTGTGTTCATTTAGTTGTATGTGTGTATGTGAGTGTGCCTGTGTGTATGTGTGACTGTGTGTTTCTGTATGTGAGTGTGTGCATGTATATGTGTCTGTGTGCTTGTGTGTATGTGTGTATGTGACTGTGTGTATCTGTATGTGTGCACATGTATATGTGTCTGTGTACCTGTGTGTATGTGAGTGTGACTGTGTGTGTATCTGTATGTGAGTGCATGTATATGTGTCTATGTGCCTGTGTGTATGTGCATGCATGTTGTGTGTGCATCTGTGCATGTCTGAGTGTGGATGTGACCCTGGACATGTCCCACTGCTCCTGAACCTCAGTTCCCACATTTGTACAATGAGGGTGATATGGTTTGGATGTGTGTCCCCTCCAAATCTCATGTTGAAATGTGGCCTCCAATGTTGGAGGTGGGGCCCAGTGGGAGGTGTTTGGGTTATAGGAGTGGATCCCTCATGAATGGCTTGGTGCATCCTCATGGTAATGAGTGAGGTCTCACTCTATGAGTTCATGTGAGAGCTGGTTGTTTAAAGGAGCTTGGCATCCCTCTTGCTCCCTCTTTTACCATGTGACACACCTGACCCTCCTCCACCTTGTGCCCTGAATGAAAGCTCCCTGAGGTCTCCCCAGAAGTTGAGCAGATGCTGGTGCCATGCTTCTTGTCCAGCCTGCAGAATCGTGAGCCAATCAAACCTCTTTTCATTGTAAATTACCCACTCTCCAGTGTTCCTTTACAGCAATGTGAAATGGGTTAACACAGGGGGTGAGCACTAAGTGGACCCCCATTTCTGGAGGGCACTGGATGCTCAGCTATGCTGTTGGGGCTGTGATGGGTTCCATCCTCCCCCTTCTCTGCTGCAAGTTCACCCCCTGACTCCTCACCCTCTCTGCCCCTAAACCCTTGGGCAGTGTTCAGTCCTTCCTACTGCCCAGGTACCTGGGAAAGGCTGGGAACATTCACCTGCGTCATGGGCTCAGCCGTCTCTCATCCTTACACCCATGTGACCATGGGCGAGTCCCTCCTCATCCCTGGGCTTCAGGCAGGAAAATGAGGTGGCGAGAGACTCCTCTGGCTTGGTCATTTTCAACACGTGCATTTCCTGACCCTGGTGAGCTGGAAAGTGGTCTAGGAACCATCACATACACACGCCAAGCTTCCCTCAGGACTGGACACTCCAGCAATAAGTATATCAGTGTCCCAGTGCCCAGCACAGGGCCTGGCATGGAGCAGGTGCTGTGGAAGCATGTACAGAAGGAGGGGTGTGTGGAAAAGGTGAGGCTGAAGTGGCTAAAGCAGTGCTCTTGCTGCCTCCTGCCTCCCCCCTCCACCATCCCTGCCCCATCGTGCCCTGATTTAAGACCCAGAGCTCCCCACATCTCTCTCTCTTCCTCCCTCACTCTCCTGACTTACTGGCATCACAGAATCAGCTGGGGAGAAGTAATGGTGACCAGACCGCCGCAAGACCAAGTAAATCAGAATCTCTGAGCATGAAGCTCTGCCATCTGAAGTTCTAATGAACAGTGTAGGTTGAGAACCTCCTCCCTAGAGGCCAGAGAATCTCAGGTTCTCTCGACAGACTAAATCTCATAGAGACCAAATGAAAGGTCTTCAACTTTCAATCTACTTCCAAGTTTTCTGCTGAGCTCCTAAAATACAGATCTGGGGATGTCCCCAGAGCTTCTGATTCTGAAGACGTGTCCTGGACCTGGAAGTGTACATTTAAAATCAGCTCCCAGATTCCTGGTTCTGAGGCAGGTGGTCCTCGGCCCTTCTTTAATCAGCTCCGGGAGGCTTTGTAGCCAGGCTATGTAGAAATGAGGGGATCCCTCAGTCTCACACATGTCAAAGGCTGCTTTAGGATAAACATCATCCATGGTAGGGAACCCTGGCACCTTCCTCCTCAACCCTCAGCCATACTTTAAAAACCAATCCAATTTTGTTCCTTTCTTCATTCAATGACTTCTCATTGTCTTGATGACAAAGACGTTAATCCCTAATGTGGCATAGGAGGACCTGTAGGTCTGGTCTGGCCTGGGGCCTCCCCTTGAGCCCTCTCCCTGGCTGTAGGGCCTCTGCAGGTGTAGCTCTCTCTGCTCGGCTCCCCACTTGACGGAGCTAAACTCCTGCTCACTGCTTAGAGCTCTCCTGACCCTTCAAAGGCCCCGTTCACCTGTCGCCGCCTCTCACAGATCCCAGAGCTCCAGGCGCGAATCTGGATCCCCTACCAAACCACACTCTCCAGGAGGGCAGCAGCTGGATCAGTTTCACTCCCCATTCAACCCTGTAACCCACGTGTCTGCCTGGGGCCTGCCGTGTAATAGGTGCTCAATAAATATTTGCAGAATGAATAAATGACACAAAACACATACTTTTTCAGTTTCGGTGATGCTTACCCTGAATAGATTTTATGGCCTCACTGAGCAGGCAAGGAGATGTGTAACTGAAGATGCTCAGATAGTGCAGCATGACAGGCAGACCTGGCATGTGTGTGTGCACGTGTGCCCGCATGCATGTGTGTGTGCACGTGTGCCCGCATGCATGTGTGTGCGCACGTGTGCCTGTATGCATGTGTGTGGTGTATGGGAGTTAGAGGTCACATTTAGGTTGAACTCAGCGGCATCTTGGCCCATAGCCTTTTTCTAACAATCACAAAGTAGCTCTGTGAATCGGGTTTTCTCTTTGCATTAGGGCCCCTGCTCCAGGTGCCTGCAGGGGATGGCAGTGCTCACAGCCCGAGTGTCCAGGGGAAGTGGGGGAGCCTTAGTTGTATGGGGTTCTACTAGGAGAGGGTTCAGGGGTTACAGAAAGAGCATGGCTCCTGAATCTGACCAGGGTGGGTTCAAATCCAGGCTCCATCCTTCCATCACCAGTGTTGTGACCTCGGCTCAATTCCTCATTGTCCTCAGTCCAATGGGAATAATCCTGATGAACCTACTGGGGAGAGGGTTGTCCAAATTGGTGATGCAGTGTGCTTTGCTCTCGCCTTCTCAGAGGGAGCCTTCCTTGAAGCACCCATCCCCTCTTCCTTAATCCCCAGCACACTGTCTAGCACAGGAGGTGCTCAATAAAATCTTGTTAACTTGCTTGATGTATCACCTAGTCAAGAGACTGCATCATAGTAGGTTTGGTAGCTCCCTTTCCCTCCTCGAGACTGCTAGCCTGAGACCAGGGTGAGCGGGCTCACGCTCCAGCTGTGTGTGTGTGTATCCTGGTCCCTGTGATCTTGAGCAAGCACATATGCTTTTTCTGGACCTCAGCTTCTTCCTGGGTCAAAGGAGGGGCCTGGAGTCTATGTGTTTTACCCATTCCCATGTGCAGTTTTGCCTCATCTGAGAGGACTGTGCCCAAGGGTGGTGAGGTCCTGGCTGGGGCACCCCAGGGGCTGGTGCAGATTGAGGGGCAGCAGAGCTGAGAACCCCAACCTGACTGGGTTCCTGGCCTGTGAAAGGGGAGCTGCATGTTCCTTCCTTACCTGCTTGTAATAGAAAACTGCTCCTTCAATTGAGCTGTTCCCTTCTTTTGCCCTAAACTATGAGGAGTAGATTGGATGAAAAAATTATCAAGCCTCCTCGTCTAGAATAAATATTCTTGAAATGGAGCAAGTTATAAATAAGCAAGCAGCAATATCCTGCGTTATGAATATATAATTTCCATCTTTAATAGCTGACTAGGCCCCAGGGACTGTCTGAAAATGGCCTGTCTAGCCCTGATATTTTATATATTTCTTAAAATGTGCACAAACTTTTGTTCCTTAGCCCTTGGACAGTTAAGTCTTAGGGGGAAATAATGAGAGTTGAAAGTCTCAGGGAGCCAATGCACCAAGCGCAGGTGCTTGATTTACAAAAAAAAAATCCAGAAGATGCAAAGGCGCGTGTTGAATAGGAGAGTTAGGCCTGGAGGGGCTGCTGAGCTTGTCTCATCCCACCTTCTCATTTTACAGAATAGGAAGTGGTGGCCCAGAAAGGAGAAGTGACTGACCCAAAGTCACACAGCAATGGACTATGTTCTAGGAGTCTAGAACAGAGGCCTTCCAGATTCACCAGGCTGGCTGTCTTCTCCGAGTGGCTGCCTGCAAAAGTCTAGGGAGAGCCTGGAGACTCCGGGTAGGGAGTCGCTATGTCTCACAGGCAAGACTGTGAGGTCTGGTGAGCCATGGAGGCCAACTTTTCCCTCTCAGACCTCCTGGGCCAAGTCTGCATCGCAGCCTGTCATCTGGAGCCTCTGAAACCTGCCCTTTCTGTCTCTGCAACCCTGACAGCCAAGGGACAGCACAGATACTTATTGCTCCTCCTGCCTGGCAGGAAGCCTGATACCATGAAAAGACAATGGGCTGATGGCCTCACAGACCCCAACTGACCAAAGGCTCCTTCACTTACCAGCTCTGTGGTACTGAACAAGCTGATTGGCTTCTCTTAGCCTCGTTGCTTTTTGTCTGTTAAATGGGATGCTTGTGAGGATTAAATGTGATAGTGTGTAAAGCACCTGGGATGAAGCCAGGCTTGTACCAGGTGCTATGAATGTCACCCATCCCTCCAGGACTGCAAACCTTTCTTCCCCAGTCCACAGCATTGTAACTGTGACTACCTCTCACTGCAGGCCAGCCTCTGAGCCCATGGCTGAGATGAGCCTAGTGATTCTACGTTCATTCATCTCATCTTCCAGAAAGAATGAATCTTCTCAAAGGCCCTACATTCCCCTGCCTGGTCCCCAGCAGTGTCCCGCAATAGGACTGCCCACTGTAGGTGCTCAGTTAAGGACACATTGGATAAATACCTACTGTATGCCAAGTACCAGGTCTAATAATGGCTAGTCATTATCAAGAATTGACTATGAGTTGCATTTACAAATGCACTGACCCATTCAATCCTTGGCACAGCACCACAAGATGGGCATTCTTATCCCCATTTCAAAGATGAGCAAAATGAGGTTTGCCAAGGTGATTAGGTCACTTGTTCAAAGTTATACAGCTAGGCATGGCAGGGCTAAAGCCGACTTCGTGCAAAGCCTCTTTTCATCCCTCCCCGTTGACTTCTTGCAGGATGACCTGCTTTTTCTAGGATCAGAGTAAAGCTGGAAAATAAATGGATTCATCAGCAGGTCCTATAATGATGGGAGGAGGGGTGGGTGGGGGAAATATTAATGCCTGTGCAATGTGCATGTTAAAATGTAAATGTCCTCTCCTGTGAGTCGTGAGGCACACTCATCATTATGAGCCAGCATCTGAGGTTCTGATTTTGATGGCATTAGCTTTAATGGCTTTATTTTTTTAAAAACCATTTAATTACTAATCAGTGCTGCCTTGCAAACTAATGTGAGATGCACACTTTGCATCTGGGGAAAGGACCTTCCTCAGTGGGCAGCTGAGAAGTCTGCCAGAGGTCAGAGGCTGGGCCAGCTGGTCTCCCCCTCCTTGTGGGGCTCCCCCACCCCTGGTCCCTAGACCTCTCTGCTATTCAACACTTGTCTTTGAAATCGCAGAACCTCATTACATCTGGGATGAACCTTACTTAGCAATTGGCTGGCCTATTCCCTCCCACCTCACCTCACAAAAGGGTAAACTGAGGCTCCAAAAGGCCCCCACAGGTTCCAAAGGCTAGAATTTGTGGAGCTTCTTTCTTACTTGCTAACAGATTTCTAGCACATAGACTCATTTGCATTCCCAATTTCAATAGTCAAAAACTTTCCAATGCTAAAACCTCATTTTCTGAAGCTAATTTAGGTCTCATTTTCATTAATAGCTTGGCAACAATCATGCAGTGGAAATTTCTCCCAGGTCGAAGAAAGAGCCCCAGTTGGGGAATCAGGATGTGTGTAAGCTCCTGCTGTGTGTCTCTGGATAAGTTGAGTCACCTCTCTGGTCTGTGGTTTTTCTCCACAGTCAAATGAGGGGACCATGATAGCTTCGTGTTTTTCCAAACACACTTCTATAACCCCTCTGTAGAATATAGTACGCAAAAAGATTAAAATACTTGTTATTCAGAAAATAATGCTTTTGGCTGGGTGGGGTGGCTCCTACCTGTAATCTCAGCACTTTAGAAGGCAGATGAGGGCAGATTCCTTGAGGTCAGCAGTTCGAGATCAGCCTGGCCAACATGGCAAAACCCCCTCTCTACTAAAAATACAAAAATTAGCTGTGCATGGAGGCACATGGCTGTAATCTCAGCTAGTCAGGAGGCTGAGGCAGGACAACCACTTGAACCCAGGAGGCGGATTGGAGTTGCAATTTTTTGAAAGTGTACAGAGTCTAATAAGTTTGCTGGATTCAAGTTAACCAGGGTTTTGTTACTGTTATTTATTTATTGTCTGACATGTGTGCTTCGGGCCTTTCCTATAATTCAGTACCTTGGGACCCTCTAAGAGGAGGCTTTTTTTTGGTGGCAATTTGTGAAGTCCTTTGGAGCACAAGAGTTCCTGGGAGCACAGAATGGGAAATTCTGGCAGGCATGGGCCTAGGTCTCCTCTGTGTCACACTCTGGGACTTCTGTGACTCCAAGAGATAAGAAATAAAGGAGGCTGCTCTAGAGATATCCTCTCAGCCTTAAGCTTGTATCACGCACTTCCTCTAAATGTCACCATGCTCTTGTTCAGAGGCACTCAAAGTCCACCTTAGGGACTTGACCTTACCACTACTCGTCCAGGAAACCTGTGCTGGCCACAACGATGTTCACCAGGCCCTGTGTCATTGCCCCAACCAATCTTTGCCCCCTTCCCCTCTTCCTGGGTAAGCCCCTAAGCCCCTCCCCTCATCCTTTGCAGCGCCCCTCACATGCCTCCGAGCCTCACATGCCACCCTGAGCCTCACATGTCACCTTGTTCGGAGGTAGCAGTCTTCCACTCCAGAACAAGCCCCAGGCTTGGAATCAGAGCCGAACACAAGCTCTGTCTTTGTGCCTTGGTTGTCTGGTTCTGGATCAAGGACTGAACTTTTTTCCACTTTACTTTCCTAAGACAAAAATCAGAGAGGATCACGGTACTGACGGTCTTGCTTTGGGGCAAAGATTAAAGGGGCTTGAACATCTTGTCTTAGCCAAAGTTTTCTACAAAGCAAGGCCTGAGGTAAAAGCCTGTGTGCTACTGCTCTTTTAAGCAGTGTGATGCGAGGGCCGCAGGAGTGAGGGAAATGATAGGCAAGACTAGAGACAGGAAAAGCCAACGCAAGGATGCAGGAGAATTCAGCCACCCAATGGCATCAAGAGCAACTGAGCGCTTGATCTCACGAAAAGGTCTCTCAAAAGGCTATGTAGGCCTGGTGCAGTGGCACATGCCTGTAATCCCAGCACTTTGGGAGGCCGAGACAAGCAGATCACTTGAGGTCAGGAGTTCAAGACCAACCTGGCCAACATGGCAAAGCTCCGTCTTTACTAAAAATACAAAAATTAGCCAGGCATAGTGGCCGGAGCCTGTAATCCCACCTACTCGGGAGGCTGAGGTGTGAGAAACACTTGAACCCAGGAGGTAGAGGTTGCAGTGAACCAAGATCGCGCCATTGCGCTCCAGCCCAGGTGACAAAGCGAGACTCCGTCGGGGAAAAAAAAAAAAAAAAAAAAAAAAGCTATGTAGCAACTGCAACTGCTTTTTAAGACAGTTCATCCAGAAAGAGGCAAGAAGAGGAATTTACCCATGGGCTCCAGTATCTAATGACTCAAAGGATTGCCCCTGGTGTGTTCACTCCCCCAGGTCTCCTGATTGCACATGTGTGCCTGCTGAGTGGGTCTTGCTGCATTTCAGGTGTCACCAGCAAGAGGAAAGCTCCACAGCAGAAGTGATGTGTGCACATACAGGAGATGCACTGCTTTGGGGTTGTACCTACATTCAGTTGTTCAGAGTCACAAGAAGTTGGTCATTGCAGGGGAATGTGAGGGGCAAAGGTCAAAGATCCCAGAGACATGGGTGGTCAAGAGGCTCTGAGGATGGTGTAAGAAGTGTCTCTGTGTCTTCCTGTACCACCCGCAGAGGCATCTACCCTTCTGTCACATCCAGCTCCCATACAATCTGGGGCCTCTGTATTTGGTGTAAACTGAATGTCCCTGCTTTCTCTAAGAAGTGGGTACAAGTCCAATGACTACAGAGTTTCCTTGGGATCTCTGAGATGACCTAAGGCAAAAGGTGAATAAAACAAGACACAGTCCCTGCACCTGTCCTGAGGCCCTCATGGGTACCCATCAGATCTCCCCTGCATTCCCCCGTCTCCACGTCCCTCATCCTCAACCGGCAATTTGTCTGCTCTGTGCTACTTACTGAGCAGGATGACCCGGACCACCATTCTGAAGGAGTCTGAGCCCTTGGCTTGTCCTGTTCTTATTGAGCTGTTGTTGCTGCAGTTGCTGACTCACAAGTCCCTTTCATCAGGCAAAAGAGCACCAAGAGAAGTGCAGAGAATCCCTGCTGCAGAGAGCAGCAGGACTTGGCCCTCACAATAGTCTGGGTGAATTACCCTGCCAGCATGGTAACTCCTTTCATCACTGCTAGTCCACAAGGAACCTAAAGTGACAGGTAGCTGTCACAGCTTCAAATCCAGTGGGACCTTTACAGTGTCACCTGCAGGAAATATTAGCCCCATGACAGAAACATTGGCTGTCTGGGGACCACGACCCCTAACCTCACAGAGCCTAAAGTTTGTGGCAAGTGTAAATCCTGCTAGAGGGTCACTAGGAGTGATGGCAACAGGGAATGGACATTCAGCCCTGGCTTCCCAGACCCATGGGTTCCAGCAGTAGGCAGACCAGCACCATTTACTGTCCATTGGTCAGGTGCATAGACCACATGCTAAAGACAGTCCTCCAGTCCCACAGGGGGACGTCCCCAAGCTGGCACCTGAGCTCAGCCTTTCACAGGCCATTTCACCATTGTCATGGGCCACTGCTTCTCTGTAATGGGTACACAAGAAGATTAGGGGAGTCCATGGCCAAGTGTCCCTTGTCATACCTCTTTTGCAGTAGGGCCCGCCCTTGATATGAGTCACTGATGTGAGCACTGCCATGTAGGTGGAGAAGGCATTCTGTGAGCCATCATATGTGTTGGTGGAGGCACTGAGGGTAGGAGGACCCAGGAGGACAAATCCGTGTTCTCTTCAGGGTGGAATTTTAATTCTAATTTCCCTAACTTGAGTTCATAAGCAAAGCCAGAGCTGCGACTGAGACTGCTATAAAAAGAAACCCCCTTGACTTTATGCCCAAGGGAGCTGTGTTCCTTAACATTTGCGAAAAGGAAGGCTTCCTGATACATGAAGAAATTACATCTGTTTTTTGGGTTAAACACACACACACACACACACACACACACACACACACAATGTAGACTGGCTTCCTGTGCAGACAATGTGGGCTCAGTTTTCCGGAAAATAGTTACCCAGTTAGGAAATTCTCCAGTCAAGAAAGCCCAACCAGGCCATTTAGCTCTGGGGAGGGCACTCTGGGACAGTGTTTGCTGGACAGCTCTGGGGAGGGCACTCTGGACAGTGTGCATTCAGTCTGTGGATTACCAGTGGGTGTCAACATCTCCAGCAAGCGTCTACCTGAAGAGCTGGAAGCCACCAAGAAGCTCCAACACCATGGCGTATCCTCCTAAGTCCAACACACGCTCCTGCCTTGCACAGTGCTTTGCAAACTGTAAAGAGCTGTCCAAATGCACAGCCGTTAGCCTGCAGACTAGCCTCCAAAGCAATGGGCTTGGGAAGGGAAGGGACCATGACATCCTGAGGAAACCAGAGGTCCTTGGCATCCTGCCATGGCTGAGGAAGTGAGCCATGCACAACCCCCTAGCTGTGTGCCACACCTTATAGTCTGCACAGACATCTGTCTCTGTGGCATTCATTTGAGCTTTTCTCCATCAAAAAAAGGCCTCATTACTTCTGTTTGCTAATATGAACCTAAAGCGCAGAAGAGCTGACTCACTTCAGGTCCTGCACGCAGTTAGTGGCAGAACCTCGGTTTGGGCCCATGTCTGTCTCCCCTAACCACTCTGCTCTCCAGCCTGTCATTCATTCATTCTCATCCCCCACTCATCCAAGACAAATCAAGACAGTTACTGAGCAGACAGTGCACGCACTGGAGATGGGGGCACAGGGAAGACATGAGCCTGTTTTCAAAGGGCTGTGTGGTCCTTCACCCTAAGGACTATCTAGCCATTAGACAGGAGAATCAGGGGCTGAGACCTGGCCCCCTTTGTTTCTTGTCCAGTGACCTTTGTACTGGGCTCATGGTCATTTCTCCTGACATTTGCAAAGCACTTTACTGCAGGCAAATGCTTCCACATGTAACACGTCAGTGGAGCTGGCGGGACCCGCATCGTGTCTCTGCTGTATAGACAAAGAAGCTGCCGTTACCGTGAATTGCCCACCGTCCTTCGGCAGAGCCAGTAGCAAAGCCAGGCTCTGAGCTGGGCCTCCTGGCTCCAAAGCCAGTGCTCCTTCCACTCCACCGCCTCTGAACACAGAGCAACACGGGTGAAACCTTTCACTCATCTCTCTCCTTTCCCCCTTAGCTCCTGAAACACAAGTGAGCCTGGGAAGGAGGGGTGACTGCCAGCAGCCTTTTAGGAGTGATGTTCCTGTACTCAACAGTTACTAAGTGTCCATAGCATGTGAAGCGCTGCCTAGCCCATCGTGACAGCTTCAGACTGACATGATATTAGAAGGCAGCCATGACTTGGGTACCAAAGGACTGGGAACACCAGCGTCAAGTCTCCTGCTGTGGCCACTGTGCTTTCCCAGCCTCTGGGAACACCCCCAGGAACACCCCCACATGGGAGGGCTATGAGCCTCTCTCCCAGGTGCGACCCACAAGGGCGACGTGGCGGGGACGGCCTCAGGAGAGCAGAAGCCCTCGGGGCTACAGTGTGATTAAATTCTCTGTTGTGAGAAAGTGACACTGTGATCTGATTCATACCAGTAAATATGTGATTTACATTTAATTCTGAGTAACCTTTCTGGGCTCGGCGAGGCGTGAAGGAATCTGATGGGGCCGGCTCCGTGGAGGAGGAGGCGATTCATATTCATTAAGACTTCCACATTAGCCAGCTGAAGGGTGGCAGAGCCCCAGCTCGCCCTCCTCCTCACGCCTGCCGGGGTCACGGCTGCAGGGAGGCCCACAGTCACACTGGCTGCCACCTGGGGATGGGGGTGCAGGTTACGGTGAGATCTGGAGGCACCAAGAGAAAGTGGGAGGAAAATAAACAGCAGGCCCATGAGTGACACTGTCCAGGCGATATCGGCCCTCCAGGTTTTGCTGAATGAGTCTTATGGAGCCCTTGAGGGTGGAAGAAGAGGTATTGATCGAGGAGGCAGTAGCTCTGAGAGGCCCCTGCTGCTCCCTTCGTAGGACTTACAAGGCACCATAAAGCCATCTCTGCTTCATACAGGCTTGGGGCAGACAGAGAAATGCCAAGGAAGGAGAGTTGCGGTCTCAGGGCAAGGAAAGTGGTGCTGTTGGCCCCAGAGGGCACTTGTTCAGGTTTTGATGAACTGAGCTGGGGTCACCCCAGGTGCACATGCCCCGATGAGCTTGGGAAGTGAAAGAAGTGAGCTGAGATAAAGAAACATGTATCTCCCATGGATGAGCTCCCCAGATGTCCTTGGACCCTCCACTTGCCTGTCCTCTTAATGGGAATATCTACAATGATCAATGACAACTCCAAGAGCCTGTGTTTGCGGAATGCTTGCCAGGTGCCCACTCTATGCAAAGCTGTCTTACGTGCATGCTTCTACAGAGTTCTTGCAGCAGCTTGATGGAGGAGCGACTGCTTGTACTTCCAGAGCATTGACAAGGATACTGAAGCCCATCGTGGGCAAATGACTCACCCTGGGTCATGTACATGGTTCGTGGCAGAGCTTCTGTTTGGACCCCTGTCTGTCAGACTCTAGAGCCTGCTCTTCAAACCACTCTGCTCTCTGGCCCTTCATTCATTCTCGTCATCCACTCACCCAAGACAAACCAAGACAGGTACTGAGCGACAGCCCATGCCCTGGAGATGGGGGCACAAAGAAGACCTGGGCCTGTTTTCAAAGAGCTCTCCATGCGGGACAGCAGGGAGACAGATCATTATGATTCAAGGTGGCAAACATCGCCAGCTCTTAGTTGGGCATGGACTTCTTAGGGTGTGCTGGGGAGAGAGACCACCGCATACTGGAGGAATCAAGGAAGGCTATCTGGAAGAGACATTTTAGAGAAAGCCTTGAGGGACAGTTAGAAGTTTGTCAGGAGATAAAAGAGGGAGCCAAAAAGTACTGGGTGTGTTTAAGAAACAGCACACATTCTGGGGCACAAAGAGGATACTCAAAGAGGAGCCGTGGGAGATGAGGCTGGAGAGTGGGCCAGGTTGTCAGGAGAGCCCAGGTAGAGGGGACAGGCAGTGGGGAGCCATGGAGGGGTATATACAGGGAGTGGCATGTGGGTATGCTTCAGAATTATAGCTATGGCAGAAGCAGATCAGAGTGAGGTGCCTGGGGAACCATGGCTTGTCCAAGGGGACCCTTACCCTAGCCTCTGGTAAGTCTCTGACATTGCAGTTGGTTTTTATTTGGATTGCACCTGTTTTTTCAACAGAGCAGGGGCCTGAGACTTTGCCTAGCACTTATCTGGGCCCTTTGAGGATACAGAAGGAAAGAGAATATGACTTTTGACCTCAGGGACCTTTCACCCCAGTTGGGCTCCGGGCTGACCCAGAAGCCATTTGGGAAGAGTGAGCTGAAGGGCCCTGGCTGTGCCTGCCTTTGTCCCACCACAAAGGAATAGGTCCAGGCTGCTGCTGATGATGTGAGGGTCATCAACTTAGAGAAGGCACGTGAAGATGTGAAAACAAAAGGGAGGGTGTGGAGTGAGAGAGGAGGGAGCCCAGAACAGCCCTCTAAGCAACACCCACGTCTAGGAGGAAGCTGAGCTGCCCGCAGTCAGGGAGAAGAGCTGGGACACCTGGGTGTCCAGCGGCTGAGGCCAGAAAGTATGTCAAGAAGGAGGAAGTGTCGGCAGTGCCAGGCCCGGTTCACAGCCCACGTGCGATCGGGGAGGAAGGGCATCTGCTAGATTTGGCAACAAGGAGGTCAGAGGCCAGCCTCAGCGGCTTGGAGGGGCCACAGCCAGACTGAGGGAGGCGGGAGGTGAGGAAGTGGGAAACACTTGTGTAGACACCCCCAGGTGAGAGGTTTGGCTGTGAAAGAAAAGCGGGGGTGGGACCACAGTGGGAAGGGGTCAGGAGGCCAAGAAAGGGATGCTTTCCAGAAGAGGCTGAACTTGTGGCAACACTGTTGGCCAGGAGCCAGGAGAGAGGGAGGGAGCTCGGGGTTGCAGCAGATAAGGGCTGATGGAAGGAGCGGCCTCTGAGGGTCAGGGAAACTGCTGCCGTGGAGAGAGGGAGGAGGGCGGAAGGTGGGCGTGGGCGCAGCCGTCAGTTTGCAGGTTGGGTGGCAGGACCCGAGGGGCTCTGGAGTCCTGCTGTGGAAGGTGCTGAATCTGGGCGGCTGGGCCTGTGTGGGAGGTCATGGTGGGCTTCCAGCTATACCACTGTTTCCTTCTCCCTGTCTCAGTACACCCCTCACTCTCCTCTGCCTCTCCTGCCCCCAACTCACATCCTGGAGAGGACAGGAAGATGTAAGGGCCTTCACCTGGTGCTCCTCGGCCTCACGGTGCTGGTGACACTGGCAGAGATGGAGAGGGGAAGCAAGGAAGCCCTGAGAAGGCGGCTGCCTGGGAGGAAGAGGCCAGAGCTGCGGTGTTAGCCTTGCCAGGGAGCAGGGGGCCCTGGCGGGGTGAGAGCCGGTGGGGTAGTCAGGAAGCTGACTGTGTGGGGAGCAAGGAGAGTGACTGGGTTCACTGCGCATAGGCTTGGGCAGGCTGGAGGAAGGAGCTTTTGCTGTGGAGAAAAGGCACAGAAAATAATTTCTCCATAAGTCTGTGGGCCCCATGGGTCCAAGGTGGAGCCGGTTTCCTCTGCAGGGAGTCTTCAGTGAGTGAGAAGTGAGGAGGATGATAGAACACAGACTGGCCTTTCATCTGGGCTTGATATCTGCCATGCAAATTGTCACAGAACGATGATGTGGTGGAACCGGTGGCCAGGTGGGCATCGTCCTCAGTGGCCGGTCACGGAGCACCCAGGGAATTGCCAGAGGGTGTCACTGCATCCCCCAGCAGTTGCAGCACCCCTCCTCCGGCCCATCTTCCTTCTCCATTCTCCAGAATGAGGCCTCTCTCTTCCAACAGGTGCCAGTCACCAAAGCATGAGCCCTAGTGAGACAAAACCATCTCCATGTGCAAGGGGCAGGGCTGGGCCTCAGGGTCAGCCAACTGGAGTCTGGCTTGGCGCTGCCCTCTGGCTTTAGTTGTTTCTGTATCCACCTTCCATGGTGAACTCCTTAGCCCCCTAGGTGCTGGGTGCCCAAGTCCCCTGCTCCTTCCAGGAAAGGGCTGCTGTGGTCTCCATGGGCAACCCAGTTCCTGTCTGTCTCCTTCCTTTCATAATATACACTGGGGAGAGGGGGCTGAGGTCGGGGATGAGGACAAAGGTGGGGAGACTCATTTAGTTTTCATGAAAGTTCTACTCTCTTGGAGCACTTTTGGGGGCTTGGCTGGCCTCCAGGAAGACAGAGGCAGGTAGGCCTGTTGGAGAAGGTTGTGCAGTGTGTGCACTGCTCAAAGGCACCTGGTGGGGGCTGGGTCAAGTGGGACCTGAAACCCACCTTAGGCCCACTGGTCAAGCCCTGGTATGGGCTGTGTCTGCCCAGAGGAGGAGCCTTTTCTAATTCACACAAAGGCATTGTATAGGCTGGCTGACTCCTCCAAAGGTAGGAGTGTGTGCCTGGGAAGCTCCACGCACCCATCCTCAGCCAGGTGGGTCCGGGGGACCTCCATGTCAGAGGCATGCAACAAGAACCTTCTGGCAACCTGCATATGCAGCTCAAGTGGCCAGAGGAGGGCTGGGAATAGGAGGATTTCCAATCTATAGGTCCCTTGGAGAGGCCAGGGTGGAGGGTGGGGTGGAGTGAGGGTGGAGCAGGAGCCTGCTTTAGGGAGGACCCAGGAGAGCAGGTTCGAGGCCAGGATAGGAGGAGTGAGCAGAGCAGAAATGGCAGCACTGGCTGGGGAGTGCTGGACCTGGCTCCTGCACGCCTGGGACACTCCTGGGAGACTCTTGTCAAGTAACTTTTCCTCCCTGTGCCTCAGTTTCCTCATCTGACAAATCTAGAGGGAGGGAATAGACCAGGGCAATGACATGCATTTGGACACAGGAGACAGAGTTGGGTCTGCATCTTTGACATGTCCTGGGGTCTGGGCTTAGGTTTCAGTCGCCCTCCCTCCCGCCTACCCACCATCTCTCTCTTTCCTGAAAGGAAGGGAAATAAACCAGAAAGGGATCTGCCTCCTTTGTGAGGAGGGGGTTCCGTTTCCCTCAGCCCCTGGGGGAGCAAGAGGAACAGGAAAATTACAGTATCAGCATGGAAATTACAATTGGAGGCGCCTGATTCACCAGGGAGGGTGACTCGTTCCTCTTTTTATTTTTAGTCACTATTATGTCGGCAAGGAGGCCTGTGCTCATTAACCTGTATTGCCAGAGCAGAGACTGCGAAACCACTGGTGAATAAACCTGCCCCAGCTGCCCCCTCTGCTCCCATCAGTTATTTATAGCCTGCCTTCCCTCTGGTGAATTAATTAACTCGCACTTGAGGCCTCGGACAGTATTGTGTTTAGTTGGGTGTCTGTGTGGAGGCCAGTGCTGGAAGCGGGTAGCAGGAGTAGAGTAGGCTGGAAGGCGGGGCTGCTGGCTGCCACCAGCCCTGCGGTCAGTCTCCCTCGCTCCAGCTCTGAGCTCCCCGGCAAGCCACTCACACGCCTGGCGGAGGAGGATTGAGGAGTCCCTTGTACCCCAGCTTCACTGCTTAAAGCCTTGGAGCTTTGGGACTTTAAAAGCCAATTTGACAACGTGCTAGGAAAAAAAAAAAAAAAAAAAAAAAAGGTACATCCTTTCCTCTCCAGGAAAGCAAGGGTCCAAGATGTAAAGCTCCAAAATTCTCTGGGACAGAGCAACCCAGGCTGAAAGCTGCATCCCACAGGCAGGGGTTCCCTGGAGGACTGGGAGGAGAGACGAGGCTGGAAGACGTTCCCAGAAAAGGCGGGGAGAAGAGGGGTGGAGCAGCATGGACTTCGAGTCGGCGAGGGATGTCCAGGACCTCAAGTCCAGCCTCCTCACGTGAGAGGCAGCATCTTGTTCATCCATTAATTAATTAATTGGTTCATTTCTTCATTCAATAGCAATTGTAAACTCCCCAGTGTGTAGATGAATGCTGACCTAGATTGTCCCTGCACTTGTCACAAATCTTCTTTGTTTGCTCGTACACACCCCTGTACACTCCTTGTCTAGTAGGGAGCCAGTGTCTAGCCAGTGAGGATAATGTCCACTGATTGGTCACCTCTGTATTGCCAGAAGCACCTAGCCCAATGCTGGGCACATGGTAGGATTCAGTTATTATTTGGGGACTTCCTTCTCTCAGGCTTCCTAAGGAGACAAGGACCATAAGCAATGCCAGCCACCACCTCCCCCAACTCCCCATCAGCATCCCCAGGGCTGCCCTAAACATGCACAGTCCATACAGAAACGGTGTCCTGGCCTTGCCTATGCAACATTGATGCCAGTCCCCTAGGAGCCCCCATCTCCTACTCCCAGATGGCCTCTGCTGTATCCCAGAGCCCCCTCCCCTATCCAAGCTAGATCCCAGGTTCTGACCCCAGTGCAGGCTTCTGGACAAGGGCACACCCTTGTCCAGATGGATGACGAGGGAAGACAAGGGGTCATCCCTCGTCACTGCTCACAAGCCCCTGCCAAGCCCAAGGCTCCAAACACCCACTGTCCAGACTCACAACCACCTTCTCCCAAAACAGGCAGCTGGCCAGGCGCTGGTCACATGGAGGGGCTACTCTTGGAGTCACATGTCTCCTGACAGAAGTGGACTTCCTGCTTCCTTTCTCCCCCAGCAGTGCTGACTCCTAGAGGAAGGGGATTGAAAGGGGCTAAGCCTTGGACTTCACCCATGAAATTCAGTGCATTTACTCTTCAGGGCTCTTTGCACTGTTCACCAGGTGCTCACAGCCAGCAAGTGCCAGGCAGCCTGATTGTTGCTCTGGGGCTCGGTCCTGCACCCCAGAAGTGGCCTCCCAGGGTGGGCTTGTGACCCAGCCCTCCTCACCAGCCTGGAAAGTTTGGAGGTCGGGCTCCCACCCTCTCTCAGCACCTTGAATGACCTTGCTGAGTATCGATAATGAGTTCTCATCAGCACTAGTGATAATATGAAAATCACTGTAATTAGAGCTGGCAGGTTGGTCTTGCTCTGCATTAGAGATGATGTGAGTTGCTTACAGGGGAATTCCCCACCCCCAAGTCCTACCCCACCTGGGAGAAGAGCTTCACACCCCAGACCTGACTCTCTCCAGCTCTCTAGTCTCCCCTGGGCCCCCGGGGCCAAGGCCAAAGTTCTCTGGGCACAGTTTTGTGCCCCAAAATTACCCCTTATGCCTGCAATTTTCCATTTGCACCTTCAAAATAGAGTGCAACTGGCTAATTGCCATGGCAATTAGGTAATTGCAGGTGCAATTAACATCTCTCCAGCAAAGCAAGGGGAGAGGGAGAGGAGACAGAGGGGAAGAGAGAAACAGTGAGAGGAAATGCAGGAGCCTTCAAGACAGACCAAGAGGTTGCAAGAGAAAAACCGAGGGGATGGGGAGAGAAAACAAAAGTGCATGGGAAAGGAGAGAGACAGGATGGCTAGAAAGATGAAAGGGGTGTGTACAAAGAAAAATATATCAATAAGACCCAGCCCCTGTCTTGGAGGAGCTGATGGCCTAGAGGTGAGAAGGAGGCCCAGAGCAGAGCAGGAAGGCAGATGCGGAGCATTGCAGCCTGGTGGCACCTGGGGGCTTTCCCAGGGAAGTTGGTGCCTGAGCTGAGCCTGGAGAAGGGCTTCTATAGGTGGGCAAAGGGAAGTGGGAGTCCTGATGGTTATACCAGCATGAGCCAAGGTCCAGAGGTGTGCAAGCCCAAGTATGCCCCATAGGACTTCCTGCCATGATGGGAATGTTCCAGACCCTCACTGCCCAGGCCGGTAGCCACCAGCCATGTGTGGCTATCGAGGACTCAAAATGTGGCTAGTGCTATTGAGGAACTGGATTTTTAATTTTATTGAATCCTAAGTTGAAATTTAAACAGTCACATATGCTCCTGTATTGATCCACACAGACCACAGAGGAATGGGAATGGGGCCTGAATGCCAGGGAAAGGCCCCATAGCAGCTCCCCCCTCCTAATCCAGGGGACTGGGGAGGTGGCATCAGGTACCGGCATGGGGAGGACATAAGAGGGGTTGAGAAGAATGGGTTGAGGCGCCGCATGTTTGGATGAAGACTTGTTCACCATGAGGAGACGGTTAGGGGATCATGGCAAGTTTGAGATTGAAGCCTCTGTCCTTGCCCTCCCTTCCCTCAGCACCCTTGTCTCTGTAGAGGTGTCTCCTTCCTGGTGTCTCATTTGGGGAAAGCGCCACACTCTTTCTCTCTACGGTTTGGGAGAAGAAGAGGACTGTGCCTCTCCCTGTCCCTCCAGCCACACTGTCCCTAGGCCCAGCCCCAACCCAGCAGCCCAACTGCCTTTACAGCAAAACAAGCTTCAGTGAGTTCACGTGGACTCAGGGCAGCCACACACACTCATACGTATCCACACTCAAACATATAAATACACATGGTCACACCATCACCCCTGGACACACACTCATACAAGCACACACACTCACCTTCAAATCTGAGTGCACACAGCCTCACAGACAACACACACACACACGCACGCACACACACACGCACACAAGTGCTTGGGGCAGTGTTTACAAAGCTCCAGAGGGACTGGGAGGCTCCCGCCCTGTGCAGGCTGTTGGAGGTGTGGATCACCATCAGCACCAGAGACATTCAAGGACAGAGCCCAGAGACCCACTGCACGGGTGCCTTCATTGGATCCCCTTTCCCTTTCTCACCTTTCAGCTGGAAAGGGTCTGGCCAGGCCCAGGCTTTGAACACCAAGCTACATTTGGGGAGGGGTGTGGCCCCAGGGCTACGCTATGGTGCACCCCGCCTCATCTTTGCCATCTCATCACCCTCTTTCCCTGCCTCCTGCCCCACTGCTCCTTTGCACACTCCGCCTGCCTGACGTCTCTGTCTGTCTCTTCTCTCTCTCTTCCTCATTCCCATTCTCTCCTCCCTCCCCTTGCTTGGGTCCTTCCTAGTCTCCTTCCCTCACAGTGTCTGCTTTCCTCTCCTATGCTAGAACCAAACCTTCCAACCCATGAAACTCCAACCCTAGGACTGCCACTCGGGACTTCTGGAATGTTCTCCTTTGCTGATGTTGTGGCCTGGCTGTGAAAGCCCCTAGGACCTGAGAACAGGAGTCTCTGGACTGCAGTAGCAGAATGAGTGTGGTCAGTGCCTAGGCCAGCAAAGGGGACAGCAGGCCTTGTGGAAGACAGAGAGTGAAGACACAGTCCATTGTCTGAGTGTGCACATATGTGCCTGTGTGTGTCTGCATGCTTACACACCTATGCACATACACTCTCCACCCTGGAGACTAGAGGGAGCTGTGTGGGTAACTCACTGGGAGACCCTGAGCAAGTCACCACCCACCTCCAGGTTGCAGTTTCCTTTCTGTGAAATAAAGATCATTGTCTGGTCCTGGTGTGCAGAGTCCCTGGGAAGGGCCTGGGAGATGCCCCCCAGAGCAGCTTGGCTTTGGTTGGGCTGAATAGATTTTACTGGAAAGCAAAGCACTGTGGCGAAAACACAATTCATGGTCACAGAGGTACCCTCCCTCCCTGGAATCCTATAATGCAATAAGTCCCTACTGGTCTTTTTTCCCGGCCTTCCCTCAACCCTACCCGGTGCTTGATACAGGCCCGGGCATAAAGGAGTGGGTCATCCAGAGGAGGCCTGGAGGTAGCCTGTGGGTGGTCTGTCTGTCTGCCCTCTCGCAGTTGGTGCTACTCAGGTCCCAATAGATGGTGGGAGTTACAAGCCCAAGGCCCTGCACCAGGATGCAGAAATGGGGAGGCAGCAGTTGGGACAGGAAGAACGTGGCTTCACACACTCAGCCCCAAACCCACCTACCTTACAATCAGGCAGTGAGACTGTGCCCACCTCTCTCACACTCCATTCTCAAGCTGCACATCCTCATTTTGTGGCTACACCCGTGCACATGCGCGCGCACACACACCTCCAGACCAAGGCAGCCCTCCATGTTGATTTCAACTTGATTTCATCTGTATAAATACCAGGCACAAAAAGCACAGCATGGAGCTGTCCTTCAGAAGCCCGTTTGAATTCCCCTAAGGATAATCCATTAGATGGGGAGTAGGGGAGGCACACAGGACAGAAGAAACAACAGAAATCCAGTCTGTTTAAGGAAAAATGAATTTATTAAAGGGTTTTTCAGTTGAGCCCTTGGTCAGTCTCTGCGAGGACTAGAGACCCAAACATGAAGGCCACACCACCAGGACCCAATCCTAAAGCCACCCTGCAGGACTGGCCATAGGGTCACCATGGTCCTCTCAGCCAGCACACTTTCTACCATGGACACTGGGCACTGGGTGTCACCCCTGAACCCCGCCCACAGCTGCCCCTAGGAGAGGGGGCCCTGCTGCTGGTACTCCTGCTGGACAGGGGTCTCACAGCATCTGCTTCTTCAGACGCCTAACTGCAGGCTGAGGTCCCACGTGAGCATATCTGCTAGGCAGAGCTGGGGTCACGTGACTGTGCTCTGGCTGCAGAGGAGCAGGAAAACCAGTAAGTGACTGCTGCCTTAGAAGGAAGGAACTCACACGTGAGGAATTCCCAGACAGAGGGAAGAACAGGTAGTCAGTAAGATGGACAAATGGCCCAGGACCCCGGACGGCCTGGGCCCTCTGCACAGCCTGACCTGCTCTAACCACTCACCTCTCCAGACCCTCACTGAGGACCCAATCCGGTTGTCACCCTCGTCCCTTCCGCCTGGTTTCTAGAGCCTCCAACCTCGTGAGCTGGCCCAGCCAGGCCCTCTACCTTTGGGGCCCCAAGGGCACAGCAGGCTTCCAGGACTGGTGAGGCGGGGGCGTCAGCAAACCACAGGCCGTGCCCTTCCGGTGACATTTGGCTCAGGCTGGGGTTGAGGTCGGCTTCAGACTCGGTGAGAGAAACACACACCACCCCGCAAGCTTCCTCTAAGAAGGGCTCCGAGAGGAGAGGACTGCATCTTGTGCAGGCAGAAGAGTCAGGGGCGGAGCAAGGGATGCCCAGCCTCTGACTACCATGCTGCCTACCTGTCAAGACAGCGGTGGCAGCTGGCAACCACTGAATACTCGCCACGTGCCTGGCACTGTGCCAGCAACGTCCTGGCAACACCTGAGTTAGGAGCCATTGTCTCCATGTTACAGATGAGGAAACTGAGGCAAAGAGAGGTTAAATAACTCACCTGGGGCCACTGGCTACTGAGTGGCAGAACCAGGATTTGAACCCAGTCTGGTCCAGAGCCCTTCACCACTGTGTTATATGGCCCCTCAGTTTGTTTATCCTCTCTGTGCCTCTGTTTTTCCCTCTAAAAGAAGAGCCCCAGGTGGCCAAGGGACATGGCATGGTGGAGGAGCACCCAGCTCACGGCTTTTCCCTCTAAAAGATGAGCCGAAGGTGGCCAAGAGCCGTGGAGTGGTGGAGGAGCACCCAGCTCGTAGCTGGTGACTTAGGGTTTCCACCCTGCTGTGCTTTCCCTTGGCTGTGGACCCTGGGCAGTTAGTTAACTTCTCTGAGACTTAGTTTTTCTCACCTGCAATGTAGAGCAATGAGGTCTACCTGCAGGAAGTTTTTGGGAGCAATGAAGCTGTGGGTGCCTGGTGCCTGGCAGGTGCTCAGGAAATGCAGGACCAAAAGCACTCAAGCCTGAGCCCCTCAGGTGGCCCCTGGGTAAGAAAGCTTTGCAGCTCCCCCCACCACCCAGCAATACCTGAGACTCAGATGCCCAGTGAGATGGGAGACCACAAGCCCAGCCTCCTCCTTACCACGGAGCCATCCTTGCTAGGCCATATGAACAGCTCCCTGCGCTGGGTCTCACTGAAGTCGCTTCGTGCCCCTACCCCCATGTGTCCTGTATCACTACCCAGTTCTTCCTGTCATGAGGAATCAGCCACGTGCCCTCCTGACCCTGGGCCTTGGGGCCCTCTGGACCAGCTCTTCCTTTGAAAAGAGGAAGATGGAAGAAGGCAATTCTTAGCCTCACCAGGAAAATGCAGCCTGCCTCTCTCCTGTTGGAATTATGGATGTCTAGATTGGGTGGGTGTGGGTGGGATCGTTGGGGGTGGGGAAACTTTGAATCAGGAGTCCCTCAGGTCAAAAAAAACAATTTTGGCTGGGCGTGGTGGCTCATGCATATAATCCCAACACTTTGGGCAGTGAGGCAGGAGGATCGCTTGAGCCCAGGAGCTCGATGTCAGCCTGGGTAACATAGCAAGACCTCTTCTCTTTAAAAAAAAAAAAATCTCAGAGAATCTTACACCTAGGAGGGCAAGGGATCTTTTCTCTTGCACTCCTCCCTCCTGAGCTGTGGTGGCTGCTTCCCTAGAACACTGCTGAGTATGTCCTGACTTAGGGAGAAAGAGCATTGTGATTGATTAATGATGTCTGCCTTGGGCAGGGGATGAGACACACATAGTATGTGTTTGCCATCCTGGATATAAATATCTGCCTGTGAGGCCTGAAACTCATTCTCTTCCAGTCCTCCCTCATTTGCTTTCAAGTTCCCTAGAACAAGCCATCTCTCATCTAAGACATTGCCCAAACAGAACTCTTCCATAGCCTCCACCCATTGCATGGCTGTTTTGTGTCTCATGCATTTCTCCCAGATGATGAAAGCCTAAACCAGTGGTTCTCAACTGGAAGTAATTTTGCCCCTCGGGTGAGATTTGGCGATGTCTAAAGACATTTCTGGTTGTCAAAACTGGAAGGGTGGGGGTGGGGTGCTTCTATAGGTATCTAGTGGATGGAGGCTAAAGATGCTGTTAAGCGTCCCACAATGGACAGGGAAACCTCCTACAACAGTTGAATTTGGTTCAAACTGTCAGGAGTGCTGAGGTTGAGAAACCCAGGCCTAGAGAATATACTGCTTTCTTGTCCCCACTAGAATGATCTGTTGGGCTCCTAGCCCAGTACCCCTAACCCTTCAAGCTGGATCAACCTCCCTCTCCCATTCACAACTTCATCCGTCACTGAGACCCCTGGGTTCCTCGGCATGGTTCACAAATCCTTTCAGGATCTCCCTTCACCAGAGATCTCATCTCTCACCCAAGTGTTCTTCCACCTACTTGCTCTTCCCTGCACTGCCCCTTTCCATCCTTTTAGCAAACTTCTACTCATCCTTTAAAACTCAAATTAGAAATCACCTTCTCCAGGAAGCCCTCCACGAGGACCAACGTAACCAGTCACGCCCTCTGTGATACTTCTGTATCATGCAAAACCCTCAGCTGTTGTACCGTCACCCTGCATCGTATTTTATGTTATTTATTTAAATGAGCACTTTCTTCATATGATCATCAGCTTTGTGAAAGCAGGGACTGGGTTTTATTCAATTCCTATTCCAGCCTGGCACCTTGTGAGGCTCAGTCAGTGGCTCAGCCTGTCCTGCTCCTTGGCTGCCGGTCCAGCCTTGCCTCAGCCTCATCCAGGACTCACCCTGTTGGATTCCCACAGCAGAGTGGTTAAGGGGTAGCGGGGAAGGTGTTCAAATCCAGCTCCTGCAACTTACTAGCTGAGTGACCTAGGGTAAGACGCTTCACCTCTCTGTTTCATCTGTGAAGTGGGGGCAATAATGAAACCTGCCACATAGTCGTGATGATTAAATGGCCTAATAGATGGAAACAGCTTAGAACAGTGCCTGATACACAGTAGGGGTTCAAACAGAGTTACTGTCGATCATCAGATAGGATTCTCTACCCATGCCATAATCCTGCCTTGGGTGCCCACCATGGACCCATCATCTCAGAACCATGACTGCCTTCCACTATTCCCCGCCACCTGTTTTCCGTCCCTGATATCCTCCTGCACGTTCATCTCCTGGGGCCTGTGGCCAAATGCTCTGGGCTTCCTAGACTGTGCTGATCCCCTTCTCAGCCAGCTGCTGTCCTCCCTGGGCTCCTGCAGGCCCAGACTCCTTTGTCCTCCATCTGACCAGAGACCTTTTAGAAGCTGATATGGTTTGGATGTGTGTCCCCTCCAAATCTCACGTTGAAATGTGATCCCCAGTGTTAGAGGTGGGGGTCTGGTGGGAGGTGTTTGGGTCATAGGGGGCGGATTCCTCATAAATGGCTTGGTGCTCTCCTCATGGCAATGAGTGAGTTTTAGGTCTGAGTCCATGTGAGATCTGGTTGTGGCCCACGCCTGTAATCCCAGCACTTTGGGAGGTTGAGGTGGGTGGATCATGAGGTCAGGAGATCGAGATCATCCTGGCCAACATGGCATAACCCATCTCTACTAAAAATACAAAAATTAGCTAGGCACGGTGGTGGGCGCTTGTAATCCCAGCTACTTGGGAGGCTGAGGGAGGAGACTCTCTTGAACCTGGGAGGCGGAGGTTGCAGTGAGCCAAGATCATGCCACTGCATTACAGCCTGGTGACAGAGTAAGACTCCATCTCAAAAAAAAAAAAAAAAAAAAAAAAAAAAAAAAAAAAAAAAAAGAAAGAAAGAAAAGAAAAGAGTGTGGGACCTCCCCCCAGCCCCTGACCCCTACCTCTCTTTCTCATCACATGATGCGCTGGCTCCACTTCACCTTCGGTCATGACTGGAAGCTTCCTGCAGCCTCACCAGGAACAGATGTTGGCACCACGCTTCCCATACAGCCTGCAGAACCTTGAGCCAATTAAAGCTCTCTTTTTTATAAATTACCTTTATAGCAACTCAAAACATGGACTGAAGCAGAAGCCCTGCAGTGCCTAGAAAAGAGTCAAGCCTGTTACACTGACTCGGGAAGTCCTAGCTGGGTGAACGACTGACTGATGGGATTTGTCAAGTGGGAGCCAAGGGCTGCAGGGGAGGGGAGAATAGGCTGTGGCCGGGGGAGGCGGGGAGGCAGGAGGCAGGAGGCGGAGGCAGGAGGCAGGAGGCAGGCCTCTTTAGAAAGCAGGCGCTGTTTCCAGGCTGGCTGATTGGTCTTGACAAGCAGGGTTGAGGCAGAGCAGCTCCATTGTCCTCTGCACTTTAAAAGGCCAGCGCCCCTCCCAGAATCTTTCCTTGGAGACCTGCTAAAATAATACATTTAGACCTGCCAAACCCAATCGCTTCCGTCTGTCAGGCTCCCTGTAAATAGCACTTCTTAGCAGAGCTCAGCGAAAATACGATTCCAAACAGCATGGGGGCAATCATACATCAATCGAAGAAAAACATTTTTCCCCTTCCCTTCTACCAACCCCCATAATTGCATTTTAAAACCGTTCCTGTGTTTCTGGGAGAGACACCACGGTACCTGTTGCTTTTTAACTCAGAGCCGAGCGGCGCAGCAAAATGAGGCTAAACACAGCAAAGTTATTTTGATTTATTTCCTAACGTCGGAATTTGGAGCTTGCTGCGGGGATTCAGCCACAAGAAGACAAACTGATGAAAATGTATTTTTCCCTGTCGTTACTCTTTTAAATAGATGGGTGTTTTATTCTTCCTTTTTGCCACTTTGCTGTGCTAGACTGAGCTTTATGGCACCCTGGCATGCCGTCGCTTTGCTTCTCCCCTCAGAAGAGGCCGCCCCGCCCTGGGATTCTCTCCTCCCTGATGCAGAGAGCTGCAAGACCCCTGGGAGAGTTTTGCCTTTGGGTCTGGCATTGCCCTCTTCAGGAGCCAGTTTTAAGGTCTAATAGCCCCTTTGAGAGTGGAGGGGATGCACCAGACCTCAGGGGGCATGAGACTGTAGCATCCTTTCCTCTCTGAATGACAGTCAGGGTGGAACGAGGGGAGGGAGTTATTAAGGAGCCAGAAGGACAGAAAAGAGAGAGAAGGTGGGTTTGAAGACAACCATTTGCCATCAGCCAAACCGAACTTACCAAATGCTGGATTTGACACCTGGAGTTCCTTCTGGTTACCAGCTGGGAGGTGGCCTCCGTAGATCCCTACCTGCAGAGTGGCATTCAGTGCAACCTGCATCCCTCCCCTGTCTTAGCCTGTCCTCCAAATTCTGGCTAACTCCTGAGTGCTTGGTGGGGCCCAGTCCTCCAGGCCCCTCTGCTTCTAGGCTCCCATGGCGAGGGCAACCCTTCTTTGGGCTGCACGGGAGGCATGATGCGGATGACTGGGTGTCTGGGAGTCACCCTGGGGTACCATGCCCTCCCTCCAGCTGCTTCTCCGCCCTCCCTCAACTGGTTGCTGGGACAGCTCCGCATTCTCTTCCCTCATCTCTGCAGAGCAGCCTCCCTCCTGTGAAAAGTTCCCTCCTACTCCAAACACACCCATGGAGTTTTCTTAACAGGAATTGTTCTCTCTCTTAGAGGAATCCCAGTGCCAGCTGCTAGGGTGTTTCCACTTTGTGTGGGTACAAAAGGAGTTCCTGCACAGACCTAGCCCAGAGTCCTGGCCTTGCGAGCCCACATGAGACCTGCAGAACCTCTGCTCTGCCCCCATGCGCTCGCTTTGGGGAGGCAGCCCCCAGGGGTGCTTGGAAGGAAAGAAGGCTGGGAAGGAACATAGGGACTTGGGGAGGGGCTTTCCCCAAGGAAATGCCTCAGCTCTTCACAGCCACCCATCCCCCTGAGTGGTCTCCTGCCACAACTGGTCCGGGGTCAGCACTGATGCCTTGTGTGGCTTTCTTTCTTCCTGTAGACCCAGCCTGTGCTGAAGCCAGCTGGTGGCACCTCTGGCCCCACGAGCGCTGGTGAGCTTGAGGCCTTCTTTAAGGCTGAACAGAGGACCAGTCCTTCTTCCGGGGAGAGTGGGCGGGGAGGTGCTGTTCTGGGAGTTATCTAGCGATGCCACCTCATATGTGCGTGACTTTGGAGTAGCCAAGAAGCACCCCTGTGCGGCAGCTTCCTCATCTGACCAATGTCTGCATTGACTGATCCTAGTGCCCAGCTCAGCTCAGACGTCCCTTGGCATCTCACACAAGGGGGTGCTGGGCCCTGCTGCCCATCCCCAAGTGCCCCAACCCTGCGTCATCAGTGGAGAGGGCGTTGTGATGTCCCTGTGCAGATGGGAACAGTTGAAGTCTGAGAGGCTAAGCGGCACGGCTCTCACAGAATCTGGGCGGAAGATCCCGGCCTTCCAAATCCCAGGCTGTCTCTGCACACCTGCGTGGAGAAGGACACGCCACACAGCCTGGCGGGGGCGGCTTGCCAGCTGGGCTCCAGGGAGGCCCAGCAGGGTTGCCACAGAGACGCTATTATCAACAGCTAAGGCAGGTCTGTGCAGGCAGCACCAACCACAGCGCCCCAGAGCTCCTCTGCCGTGGTCCAGGGGCCGCATGGTTCCAGTGCGGGAGGGCCCCAAGTCACAGGGCAGTGGGTTAGGCTGCTTGTGTTCATGCTCCTCCCTCTGCCCTTTGAAAATCTGTGAGCTCCGGCGAGCTGCTCCACCGGCCCTGGACCTCAGCTCCCGGGGTGATACAGTGTGCCATGCCGCCTCACAGGGTGTGGTGAGGGTTAACTAAGCACTTAGAACCATGCCCACACATAAGAAGAACACAGGAAACAAGCTAGGATTTCTAGGCCTATTCCCTCTGCAGCCCAGAGAGGATGGACCCAAGGCAGAACCGTGCGTCCTGGCTGTCGCCGAAGCCCCCTTTCCTCTGTATCGTGTGTTTAAAATAAATCATTGCTTGTGCTGTTCCCAATCCTCTGAAACAACCTTCTCCCTTCAGTCCCTACAAAACTGTTCTGACCCCAAAAGCCAGACTGGCAGCATCCAGGAAGCCATTGCAAGCCACAGGCTCACGCTGGCGCTGCCTCTCTCTCCCCTTGGCTGGCATTCCATCCGAGCCCCGCAGTTTCTGTCTTCCTGGTTAGTTCCCCATTTCTTGATCTCAGCCTCTCCTCTCCTCTGAGGCTGTGAGCTCCCACTGAGAGCTGGGCAGAGTGTACCTGCAAGCTCCTGGCTCCACCCTCTTCCAGGTGAGCTCCTGTAAGACCTGCATGTGGAGGCCCTCTGTAAACAAGCTGAGGGAGGAAGCTTATCAGGTCATAGCTCCTGCCCCCAAGCGCCCCAGTTGTGAAATGAGGGTGAAATAATAGCTGCTAGTTAAGCGACCTCATCGTATGCAAAGCCCTGGGCTTTTCTGACCCATTCTATCCTTACAACCTTATTTTTTCAGGCAAGGAAACACAGGCTCAAGGCAGCTGCATAACTTGCCCAAGGTCACACAGAAAGTTGCCGAGCAGAGCCTTCTAGATCTCCGGCCTTGCCTGACCCACAGTCAGACTCTGAGCCACCATTGCTCACTCAGTCAGCTGGTACCAGAACCATCCAATGGTGCCACACTCCCTGAGGGCCGGTGCCAGGCCTAGCTCCCCCAACCCTCTTCTCCATCTATGCTCAATGAGTGAACGATTGAGCCAGTGACAGAAATACATTGTTGACTTCACGAATGTGCTTCTAAAAGGATCGGACACTTTTCAAACACCAGGTACATGGTATACTGAGAGAGGGAAGCTGAGAAGCTGAGGGAGTCGAGGCCAGGGGGGTGCAGCTTTGCCACTGTCACCAGAAGTAGGCCCAGAGGCCTCTCTGCAGCCTATGCAGGACTCCCAGGACTTGATTAGGGTGATTTATTTTCCTAGCAGGGCAGGAGGCTGGGGGCCAGCCTGAGGGAAGTCTGGGCGGCAGTATTCCGTTATCTCTCCTGGGGCAAGTTGGAGAGGAGCAGGCATTTACAGCCCCTGCTTCCAAAGGCTTCTGGAAAATAAGAGGACAGTCTGGCCACGGCTGTGCCTGATTCACTCTCTTCTGCTAGAAACAGTTCAGACAGAGGGCAGCCCTTGAACTTGGGGTGGAGAGGGTGTTTCTGTGCCTGTGCTGACGCAGCTCTCCATCCCTCTCCCTTGCCCGGTTCCTTGAGAAGAGGCAGGGGATGCTGGCGGGGGGTCCTCAGGGGGCTTCTCTGATTAGAGGCTCGTTCTGGCCACCTGGGTCCTGCTGAGAGGAAAGTGGCTTCCCCTGGGGCTGCAAGCAAGTTGGCTTCAGTGCAGTCCCCTCTCAGGGGGAGGCCTGCAGGCTGTGGAAATGATGAAGCTGCTCCCTTGTGACAACACGGCTGCCTCCCACACTGGGTACCATGGAGGAGCAGAGCCGGGTGAGACCTAGGAGGCCTTCTAGAACAGGGACCCAAGGCCCTGAGAGAAGAAACGCTGTGCTTTGGAAGACAGAGAGTTAGCAGCCACCCTGGAGTGCGCGTGAGACCTGGACAGACGGCAACTCCCATGTCGGTGCCTTTGAGCGGGAAGATGCCACCCAGGGAGACACGAGGTCTTAAAGAAGCATGCACGGTGCCAGTGTCGACTGGGCCCAGCCAGCCCAGGTAGGGGGACGACGGTCCATTTGGCCTGGTTTTTGAGAGGTTTGGGGGAATTTTGTTTCAGGTTTTGGAAAGGCCTCAAATGAAGGCATGAATGAGGAACCAGAAAAGTATGGCAGGAAAATCCACCACGAGCTGGAGGCTGTCAGCTCTGGGTCCAGTCCTGGTTGACCCTCCCTTGCTGAGTGACTTGATCCTATTCCCAAGCCTCTCTGTCTTCTTATCTGTGAAACGCAGAAAATAATCCCGCTGCACCAACTTCCCAAGGGGGCCATGGAAGATCCAGCACAGGAAAACAATCAATTACAGGCCCACACAGAGAAGGGGCTATTATTGCACACGCATACCCACTGCAGGATGCATTTGGCCTCCGAGAAGGGGCCAGGACTTGTCGCAGCAAAGAAGGGTGCTTTCACAGAGGGTGTACGAACAGGCAGTATTGATGGAGCACTGCCAGGTGCCAGAGTGTGCAGAGGGAGTCTCCTCGTCAGTGTAATCTTTACAACAGCCCTTTAGCATGAGTTCCACTACATCCATTTCCGGGTCAACCATCAGAAACCCAGAGAGGTGAAAGGGCCTGCTGACAGTCACGCCACTGGTCTGAGTGGAGGAGCAGGAAGTTCCGCGGAGGCCAGTCTGCTTCCAGGCCACCACCCTCCATGATGTTCAGGCTCTGAAGAGGAGGAGGCGTGTAACAGGCAGAGTCTGGGAGGGGCAGGCAAGGACGCAGACTGGAAACCAGATGCTGTAGTCAACTGGGGGCCCTAGGGAGCCGCCCACCAGATGAGACTGAACTTCCCATTCCTAAGAGGGAAGAATGGGCACCACATCTGTTAGGCCTCATGAGCTATTGGGAGGTTTAACTTTTTTTTTTTTTTTTTTTTTGAGACTGAGTCTCACTCTGTTGCCCAGGCTGGAGTGCAGTGGTGCGATCTCGGCTCACTGCAGCCTCTGCCTCTTAGGTTCAAGCGATTCCCCTGCCTCAGCCTCCTGAGTAGCTGGGACTACAGGTGTGTGCCACCATGCCCAGCTAATTTTTGTATTTTCAGTAGAGATGGGGTTTCACTGTGTTAGCCAGGGTGGTCTCAATCTCCTGACCTTGTGATCTGCCTGCCTCAGCCTCCCTAAATGCTGGGATTCCAGGCATGAACCACCGCACCCAGCTAACTTGTATCTTAAAACTGAGTCTAAAACTATAAATTGTAATCGTCCTTATTTCAATAGCAAACCAATCACTGAAATAGTTTAAAGGCCATTGAAATGATTTCTCTGCCCCAGGCAGGGCTGTACCTTGGCCAGCCCAGGGCACAGGGACCACTTTAGGATCTAAGAAAAGCACCTGCCCGGAGATGCTTGCAATCTTCCCCGTCAGGAGCCCACCTTCCTCCCTCTCACTGTGACTGTAATGTGCCTCCATCCTCTCTGGGACTGTGTGATTAGGGTTTTCAGCCTGAACCTGCTCTGTCCTGGGTGACCTCCCCCTCAGACCCTCCTGAAGCCTTTCCAAACCAGCTTCCAGCAGCTCTGCCCCCAAGCAGGCAGAGACCTTGCGTGTGGGCAGAGTCTGGGGAAGAGCTTGGTGGATGAAGAGGGTTGGGGCTGTCACTGAAGCGAGGCCACAGGGAAGGTGGAGCTTCTGTTTGATTTAAAGGAAACCAGGAAGTGTTTTCTTGAGCAGAGGAAGGGAGGAAGGGACAGGAATTCCAGGAAGCACCAACGGTTGGAACAAAGATAGAAATATGGGAATGACACAGGAAGGATGGAGAAACCAGCTTGGCCTAAGAGATCAAAGGGTGATACAGGTCATGAAAGGTCTAGAAACCACAGCTGAACTTAGACTGGCCATGGAGGCAGTGAGGAGGCGGACAGACGCTCTTAGGCAGGTGACCGGTAGACAAAGGAACTCCTTCTTGCCTCAGTGACTGCTCTGTTATTCTGTAGAAAGTGGGACTGAAGAGAGGCAGAGGTTCCCTTCAAACCTCCCCAGCTCCCCTGCCAGATGCTGCAGGCTGCACACAGAGGCCAAGGCCGCCATGTGACACTGCCAGCCCCTCCTTGGGACCCCCGGGTGTGGCTTTTGTGGTCTGCCTTTCAGCAGCAACGCAGCCAGCTACATGCAACCCACCAGAGGCCAACCTGCAGTGACCCTGTGTGAAGTGGCCTCAGTACAGAGAGGGCCCATGCAAATGAGCACGGAAAAAGTGACGTGGGTACCTGTGGAAAGGTTTCCTTTCCCAGGCCCCCAGTGTTGGGGGTGGGCAGTGGGAGGTGGGCTGAGGCTCAAGGTTATGTCGAGCATGGCTGGGTTCAGACCCTCTCACCTCTCATAGAGAGAGAAGCAAGGATTTGTCTTCAGGGCCCAAATCCCAGATCTGGGCTTTCCTCCCTCAAACTAGGTGCTCTGGGCAAGTGACTTCTCTGTGAGCACCAGTTTCCTCATCTGTAAACAGAGGAGGGTGAAAGGCCTGGCTCTCAGCAGGTCCTCCGTGTGTATTTCACTGACTTCTTCGCTATAACCCAGGAGACCTGACATTTACACAGGGGGGGCAAGAACGTGAATACTGGCAGGCCGAGGGGCGTGACATGGGACAAAGCACAGGCCTGAACACAGGACAGTGGGCATGAGGCCACCTGTTATGGAGACTAAACCCAACCTAGCCTGGTTCCTCTGACTTCTAAAACCCTGTGTGTCCAACAGGCATGCTTTCTTCCTTGTGAGGTTCGGGGGAACATCTGACAGGCTTCAAAAAGGAGAAAGCCCTGAACAAGCAAGACAGCGTCCTCTCCTCTACTCATCGCCCCCCATCTGGCCGGCATAGAGGGAGGAAATGAGTTGGTTGGGGACCCCAAGTGCGGGTACTAGCAATGGCACTCGCCCGGGGCTTCCTCACCTCCCTGCCCGGGGCCTTCGCCTGCTCTTCTTCAAGTCTCCACCTCCTGGCTGACTTCACCTCTGTCTCCTCTCCACTCTGAGCCAGGCTGCCTGATTTTAAATGCCAGCTCCTTCTTTTCCAGCTGGGCGACCTCAAGCTGTAAACCTCCCTGTGCCTCAGCTTCCTGATCTATGAAATGGGGCATTTCTCCCCATCATTTGGCTGAGAAGAGAAAATCAGCTAACCTCTGTAAAGCACCCAGAAGGTACTAGAACGAGACCTGATGGTGAGGCAAGTGGGTTATTTTTATTCAGATGCGCTCCTCAGAGGGAAGCCTAGGTCCTTAGCACCCTTCTCCCTCCCAGGGACTTCTGCAGATGAAGGCTGGTCTCAGTGAACAGCAAGCAAGGATTGGCTCTGAGTCAAAATAAATTAAAGAGGAAGGACGTGGGTGAGGACGTGAATTTTATGATCCCTGAGCAATGTCACCCTGGTGCCTAGGAACTAATACCCTCAACTGCTTCCCCAGTAGGTCTGACTGCTCCAGGCCCCTGATGCAACTACTTGGGCAAAAGCTTGGCCTTCTGGAAGATCGCATTCCCTCGGAAGCGGGAACATCAGAGGTTCAGGAGGAGGCAGCTCAGAGCACTCATCCATATGAAGTTACCTTTCATCCAGGGCCTTTGTGGTCAGCAAGTCAAAAACAAAATATTATTGTTCCCACTTTGCAGATGCGAAAACTGAGGCCCAGAGTAGTGATGTGACTCACCTAAGGTCATGCAGCTGAGGAGCTAGCTCAGGAGTACAGATCTGCCCAGGCACCTGCACCACACCTAACAGGCAGAACGCCTCTGGGTTCAGTTGCCTCATCTGCAGAATAGACTCTCAGCATCCATCCTGCACCTGGCAAAGGAGGTGGAGAAGGGCAAGGATTCCACCCCCAAGCCGGCCACACCGCCCACTGTCCTGCTCCAACACCCACAGAAAGACAGGAAATGGCTCGCCCAGGATTCTCACTTGGCCTTCCCTTCTAGCATCCACTTTAAGACTGGCAGGGGCTGCTTTGAGCAAAGGCACCGCAGCTGACCCCTTGAGGTCAGTGTTTGTGGTAGGGGCTGCAGGGCTGTGATGGGCCAGACATTGAGGATAGCACTTGAGTGGGCTAGGGACCCTCTGCTTTGGCATTCTAAGGGTCTGAGTCCCTCCTGCGACAAGCCAGAGACAGGATCTAAAGATACCCAGAGATAGGGATGCAGCAGGCCCGGTGGGCTGCTGGGATCTCAGCAGCCAGGAGAGTGGTGTGCCCCAGCAGAGGAGGCCACTGGAACAGAGCAAAAACCACAGGAACAGAAACTCCCTGGGTGCCCATGAGTCACCACCCTGTGAGGGCTGGGCCCTGGGGCTCGGTGGGAAATTTCCCAGGCCTTGACCCTCAGCTCAAGGGCACGTCCCTTGACCCTATGACAACACAAAGAGAGGCTGCAGCCTGCGGTTCACACCCTGGTATGTCTCTGTCTTACTCTCACTATCTCTGCCAAGAGATCATTTGATTTATTAATTAGTGTAAGTATGTATATCTTTAGAATAGAAAATACAGGCATATTGCAAAAAAAAAAAAAAAAAAGAGTGAAAACCAAGCCTCCTTCCCTCCTCTGCTCTTCACTATCAAGTTTCTCTGCATCCAAGTCTCCTCCTTGGAGGCCTCCACTCCTACCAGCTTCTTTAAAGCCGTATATATTTGTACATACATTTAGAAACCCAAATGCAAACGTGTGTGTTCATCCTTTTCCTCTTTTTACACAAATGGTAGCATGTCAATATACCTTGGAGCCCTCTCCTTATAGAAGCATACAGAGTCCATTCTCCTTGTCTTCAGTGGTTTAAATCAATACTAATATGTATTTTATATAATTCTGTGGGTTGAGGAAGCACAGTTGGGAGGTTCTCCATTCCATGTGATGTAGCTAAGGTCATCTATATGTTGGTTCTGCTTAACAGTTGTGTAGAGTTCCATTGTATGGACACCATTGTTTATTTAATCAGTCCCCTATTGATTAACATTTGGAGACTGACAATCTTTTGCTTTGATAAATAATGCCACAGTGAATGAGGAGCACACATGTCCCCTGCGTATCCACATGATGAAATCCTAGGGTCAGAGGGAAGAGCAGGTGGGGTTTGGCAGGGGCTCCCAGTGGCTCTCCCAGACACACTGATTCCTATTCCTGCCAGCCCCACACTCTGGCACCTGTCCTTGCACCCTCAACAGCAGAGTGTGCCGTACTTTTGATCTTTTTGATCTGATGGTTGTCTTTTCTTTTCTTTCTTTTTTTTTGAGACAGGGTTTCTCTCCCATTGCCCAGGCTGGAGTGCAATGGCATGACCTCAGTTCACTGCAAGCTTTGCCTCCCAGGCTCACACGATTCTCCTGCCTCAGCGTCCAGAGTAGCTGGAACTACAGGCACATGCCACTGTACCCAGCTAATTTTTATATTTTTTGTAGAGATCTGCCTGCCTTGGCGTCCCAAAGTGCTGGGATTACAGACGTGAGCCACCACCCTTGGCCTAAAAGAGGGTCTTTTATTGAGTTTTAATTTGCGTTTCTTTCATGAGTAAGGCTGATTAACTTTTCATCTATTTAAGAACCACTTATATATTCTTTTGAAACTGTCTTCCTATATTTTGTCCATTTTTTAAATTGAGGTGTTGGTTTGTTCTTGTTGCTGGGTAGGAGTTCTTTATACAATGAAGAAATTAATCCTTTCTTTGCAATATGAATTGCGATTTTATTGCTCAGCTAATTTCTCTCATTCCCTGCAGGAGTGGCCCAGAGTGACCAATCCAAAGGGGGTGGAATCTCTAGGCTGTAACAAATGGAGGACTGAGTCTACTCTGAGCTGGAGAGTATGGCTGGGATGGTTTAGAAGAGTAATGGCTTCCAACAGCTCCTGCCCTGGCGGGTGTCTTGGGGGAGCCCACTCTGGCCTGGCCTGATCTCCAGGGCCTTAGGCCCAGGCATCATCCTGTGAAAGGAAGGCCAACACCTCGAAGGTCCAAGCAGTCTGGGGAGTTCAGGGGCCCAAGGTCACCAGAAAGAAAGAGACAGTGGCAACACGTGAACCCAGGGTTCCTGGGTCCCAGTGTGCTGTTCTGTACCTGGGCCAAGGCCCTGGAAAGCTCCAGAAGGCAGCATGCCTGTTAATAACATCTCACATTTGCAGAGCCCTCCCATATGTCCAGCCCTGCACAGGCACTTGACTGTTACCACCCCACACACAAACCCATTTCATTCTCCCCAGCAACTCCATAGGAGTGAGCGCCAATGTTAATGCTCTATGACAGAGGAGGAAACGGAGGTCTATCTACATGACACTCCCTGGAAAAGTGGGGCTGGCCCACCAGAAAGCAGCAGCTCTTACTCAGTGGAGAAGTCCAGCCAAAGTCCTGGGGTAGGGGCCCCATTAGGGTGCTGCTTGGGGAGCAGGCCCTCTTGTAGACTGAGCAGAGAATTTCTACCTCCCCTCTCCTCTACTCCCCTCCCTGGGGGCCAGAGGGGCCTGAGCCTTCCTTACCAGGCTGGTCACTGATGTGTCCTTGAATAAACTGTCTAAAAGAGCACCCAGTCAAGGGCCTGGCCCCACCACTGCCCTCTTACCTTTGTCAAATAAACCTGAGGAATGTTTTCTGACCCAGGAATCCTGGAGAGGGAGGCACAGCCCTGCAGGAAGGGACAGAGCTGCTCTGGCTCAGAGCCAGAAGTGCCGCTGTCAACTTGCAGAGGCTCCTTGGACAACTGTCCCCTTGCTGGCCTCAACTGCAAGGAAGGAGCTGGGTCAAATAGTGTCTGTGTCCTTTGTCACTCAGAGCAGTACCACTCTGGGATGCAATGTCCCTTCCCAGGCCTCCCTTCCAGAGAATCTGATGCTCCTTCATCCTGCTTCTCACTCACCAGCACCTACCAGTTGCGGTTACTCCTGTGAGGTCCAAGAGAGCGGCTGCCACGTGGTTCCTGTTTAGCTGTTGCCCAGTCACCCGGCAGACATGCAGAAGTGTTTGTTGAATGAATGAATGAATGAATGAGCAAAACTTCATTGCTTTGCCACAGGACACCCTAAAGAGCCAATAATGAGTGTGACCAGGTTTCTTGAAGCCCTTCTCTGGAGCAAAACCCATGCTCCTCCAGAGACATTGGTGGATTCCTCCCTGATCAGGAGCCCCAGACAGAAGGCCAGGCCCCAGGAGCTCTGGGCTGGCAAGGGCAGGGTGGGGTGAGGGACAGTCTTCCAAGCTGAATCACCCCCTAGCCTTGGGGACCCAGGGATGAATGGTGGCAGAGCAGGTAAGAGTGGAAAGGGCCTTGGTGCATTCCAGCTTTCTGAAGAAGCACAGGTGGGATGTGAGCAGTGGGCTGCTTTGTTGAGAACTAGGCAAGCAGCAGGCTAGGCCAAGTCATCTCTTGCCAGTCTGTGCCACATGACCCACCTTCCCACTTCTTTGCTTCACAGCACAGCAAAGACGTGGTTCTGCAGAATGCCGGCCCTAACCCATTTCCTTCCTGGATGCGGGGAAGCCCCTTTTCCCCTGGACCTGGACTGTCACAAAGGCCCTACCATCAGCAGCCCAGCTGGCTCCCCCAAGACACTGAATCATTTTACTCCCTGAAGCCTTGAGGTCTCCCTCTCTCCCACTCTGCCCAACACAAAGACTCTCATAAGTTTCTTGGATTAATTTGAATTGACTGAGTCGAATTGAATTGACTTGAATCTTATTGAAGTGAGTTGAATTAAATGCCAGATTACAGTCTTCATCAGAGCCCACAGAAATCTGGTTTTTCTAAATGCTGGTCCATAGATCAGAAAGACAAATTTTCATCCCTTGTTTCCAAATCCTCCTCGGGAGGTAGGCAGGGAAACGGGGGTACAGGAGAAGGGACAAGGGAAATGGGATTTAGTGATGGCTTCCTCTGGAAAACACCACTCTCCAGCACTCCCCACCTTTCCAAATCAAGCTTTAAAATGCCAAAAAACCTCATTCCCAGAGGCAAAACAGAAGCCAGTTGAAAGTTCTCTGTTCGGATTGCAGGTGGCGTACATGGGTACTGGTAATGTCAGGATGGCAGAGCTCTAAATCAGGTACGAACTGGGAACTGGAGGAGAACATCTGGATGACACTGGCAAGAAGAGGCTTATCAGCATCCTGGGAGTGGATGACAGGGTCCAGGCAGAAAGGCCACCATGACACAAAGCCAGATATTTTCAGTGTCTACTTCCTTGAGCCTGGCAGGACCTAGCACTGCTAAACCCTCCCTCCCAGCAACCTGCTCATCCTTGGGGTTTTCATTTCCTTCTCAGTCTCCTTTGCAGGCCAGGCCTCCCCTGGATGGCAAATGCTGTCCTCCCTCCAGGGCTGGGTGCCTCTTCCCTCAACTCTACTTTCTCTGGTTAATCCCATCCACTTCCTCCTTGGTGGGGGTAGGGGAGGCCCTGAACTCCACCACAATGGCTTAGTCACCACCCAGACAAGATGGCTTAGAGGTGGCTCTCTCAGGTGGATCCTGAGACTCAGATCCAAAGAGCCACTTGCTTCCTTAACTTCCCCACCTGTGTGCCTACAGGGACCCTCAACATAAGTTTCCAAAAGTGAGTCTGCTGGCTAACCCCCGGTCGGGCCTTCCCTGTCTCAGCCAATGACCACAGCATTCATCCAGATGCCCAAGCCGGACACAGGACCTGGCCTTCAACTTATCCTTCTTCACCCTCCATAGCCAGCCCACCCCGAATCACGGCAGTGCCGCCTCCTCAAGATCTCTCACTTCCCTCCAATCCTCTCCATCTCTGCCCCTGAGTCTGTCCCTGGGCTGGACAAATGCAGTAGCCTCCCAGCTGCTCTTCCCAAACTCCCCATGGCTCCTTCCAATCTGTTCTCCACAATGCTGCCCGAGCAATCGTGCCAAAATGCAAGTCAGCTCAAATCCATAGCCCATGGCCTTCATAACCAACAGTAGTTTCCCATTATTTTGGGGTTAAAGGTGCAGCTCATTAATATGGAGGAAAAATTGCACTTCCCCCTCGCCACCTGCCCCTCTGAGCCTTTTGTGCCTGACATGATGCCTTCTGTCCTGCCCAGGGCCTCTGCACACGCTCTCCCCTTGACCGAGAACATTCTCCCCTCTCCCCTTCCTGTAGTCAGCTCCTGTTCATCCTTCAGGTCATAGTTGGAATATTAAGGAAGCCTACCTTGACCTCATTTACCAGGCCAGCCCCCCATAGTCAAGGCCTTGACACACTGTATGCCGCTCACACACGCCACTAGTCCTGGCTGGAACTGTCCATTTGTCGGAAAGGCCATCTGATTCTCATCTGTCTCCCGCTCTAGACTGTAAGGCAGGGAAGTGTCTGCTTTGGTTTGCCATTTTATTTCCAAGAGCCAGCCCTGTGCCTTCCACAGCAGGAGCTCCATGAAGAATGAATGAATGATACATGAATGAATGAATGTTAGGAAGAAAAGAGGGCCTAGGTCTGAACACTTTCATCCCTGTTCCACCAGTTGAGGGCTGTACTGGAGCCAGGCAGGCCTCCTTACTACCCACAAGACACCTTCCTCAGCTCCACCTCCCGGCCTGTGCTCACTCCTGCCCCACCTCCATCCTATACACCACTCCCCTCTTCCCTGCATCTGGCTAAATTTCATCCCTTTCAAGGTTCAGCTCATGTTAGATTCTAAGAAATAACCATGAAACAGTCACCAGGAGGATGGCTGGGAGAAGACACTATGTGTTGAAGCTTTTTTCTACCCCATATTGAAAATCTTCTCAATTCCCCGTGGCCGGGTGGTCTCTGGTACACAGAACCCGAGCAATAAAAGCACATGTTTTGATTGTATTTCCAGAGACAGAAACTTCCCTGCTCACAGTGCAGCTGAGGTCTGAGGAATCTCCAGGTAGTGTCAGCCCTGCTGAGAACCACATCTCCCTTCAGCAAAACACTCCCAAGAAATCAAGAGGAAAACCCATCGAGTGAACAGTGGGGTTAGTCCCCACCAAAGGCGGTGTGGTTACAGTGTGATCTGACCTAAGCAAAGCCTTTCGTTTCTCCAGGAGGAACAGGGAGAAGTGGGGACGTCCCACAATCTAAATATTACCATGCTTCATTTACAAAAGGGACTTTCAAGGGGCTGAGTTCATAAGGAGAAGTCAGGCTGGCACTGGCTTACAAGTCAGGCGCCTCTGAGACCTCTGAAGGCTTGGACCCAGGTGTGACACCAAAGATGAATTGGGACAGTCCCTGCAATGAGGACAGAAACAATGTCAAGTCCCACATCCTAGCCATCAGTTTATGAGCCCCCAGAGTCCCTGAGATGATGCTAAGGAACACACATCGTAGAATGGCAGGGGCAGAAGCCGGGTACGGTGGCTCAGGCCTGTAATCCCAGCACTTTGGGAGGTCTAAGCAGGTGGATCCCCTGAGGTCAGGAGTTCGAGACCAGCCTGACCAATATGGTGAAACCCCGTCTCTACTAAAAATACAAAAATCAGCTCGGCGTGGTGGTGGGCACCTGTAGTCCCAGCTATTCCCAAGGCTGAGACAGGAGAATTGCTTGAACCTAGGAGGCGAAGATTGAAGTGAGCCAAGATCGTGCCACTGCACTCCAGCCTGTGTGACAGAGCAAGAATTTGTCTCAAAAAATAAAAAAAAAAAAAAAGAAAAACAAGAATGACAGGGGCAGAAAAGGTCCTAAGAGCTCATCCAGTCCATGCCCCCTTTGACAAATGGGGAAACTGAGTCCAGAGAGGGCAATAGACTTGCTCAAGGCAACTGAATAACTTATTAGGGTAATTGGAGCTAGAAACCATCTCTCCTGGATCTTTCTGCTGCCAGTGTGGATTGCTTGTGGAACCCATCACCCTGCCTACCTGTCCTCTCTGTACATTGACTAGTGAGGCTACACAGTCCCTTAGGAAGGCTGAGGGGAATCTGGTGGATAGATGGGACCGATCTCACTGAGCTGGAAACTGGTCGAATAAATGCAGGAAGGAGACAACCCCAAAACCGGCATGTATTGAATATGTATCATGTGCCAGATACTGTGCTTTCTATGCAGCATCTCGTTGCGGTAGTTTAAAGATGGCTGCAACGTCTGCCACTCCTTCCATCAAAAGGTGAAGTGTCATTCTTAAATCAGGGCTGGCCTTAATGACTTGCTTAACCAGATAATGGACCGCTAGAATGCAGTGGAAGTGGCGTTCTGGGATTTCTGAGGCTATGTCACAAGAAGCCTTGCAGCTTCTGTCTGGGGTTCTTGGAACACTTGGTCTCAGTGTACTCCCTCTAGGATTTCAGGCTGGGGAAACTTCCAGCCACATAGGGAGGCCATGTGTAGCCACTCAGGTCACCAGCTCCAGAAGCCTGCACTGCTATCTGACTGCAATCACATGGGAGACATACAAGCAAGAACTGCCAGTCTAAGCTCGGTCAATCTACAGAACCATGAAAGATAATAATACATTTTTGTTTGAAGCCGCTAAGTGTTGTAGTGTGTTGTTACACAGCAATAGATAACTTCTGTATTCATTTCATCCTCTCAGTAATCCCTAGACATAGTTATTACTGTCAATTTACATGGAAAATAAATTTACCATTTATTATTGTCCACTTTACATGAGGAAATTTAGATACAAAGAAGTTAAGTAAATTGCTCAAGTTCATACAGCTAGGTAAATGGCAGATCTAGGATTTGGCTAATCCACTAAACTCTTTACTGCTCCCTTTCATTGAATTGGTTGAGCTCTTGGTTGCAAACAATAAAATACACACTGGCTGGTTTAAGTAGAAATGAATATAAGTTGGATCACAGAATTTCTGGAAGGGCCAGAAAGCCAGAAAGGTCCACCTACAATTTTGGAGCCTCCACATAAGAATATGCCTAAGCAAAGCTCCAGAACACTTAGGATGAATGCCTGGGACTCTGCCACTGGCATCCCCATCCCTGCCAGCCAAAGAACTGGGCCCCTCTGCCATGTGGTGCGAGAATATCAATTCCCCTGCTCTCTGACACATCTCTGTGGCTCACACTTCCTAACCCAAGTCTTCTAGGGACAGGGGAGTAAGATGAATGATATTGGGGTTGCATGCCTGCACCCGAACTGGAGAGGTGAGTTCTCTGGTTCTGGAAACAGGACTTACCGAGAGAGAAAGGTATCATAAAGATTATCATACATTCATTTATTCACTCATACATGTATCCTCAGTCTATTATGTGCAAGACCTCAAGGATCTCACAATCTACGTGGGAGACATACAGGTAAATCTACGATCACAAGACACCATGCCAGGAGCTTTACTAAAGGTATGTGCAGGACATGGGACACTTTTAGAGAGGGAGAAGAGACCCTCACTTAGCCAGCTCATTGAGGGTGGTGAGAGAAACCTCCTGAGGTGAAGACATTGCAGCTGAACTCTGAAGGCTGAGGGAGAGGTTCCCAGGTAAAGAAGGAGGGAACACACTATGGAAAGAAACAGAGATGAGAATGGGGTGTAAAGATTTTGGGGACATGGTGGCGGATCCTGAAGCCGGGATGTGGGCTCCAGGAGGAACTAGAACCCAGAGTATAAGCCTTGATTGCTGAGTTAAAACAATAGACTTTAGTCCCAAGGTACTGAGGAACCATAAGAGGTTTGAAACAGAGTGACATGATTGGTTTTGCACTTTGGCCATATGGGCAGGAGCATACTTGCGGTGCAGACTCATTACAAAAAACTCAAGTATGAAACTATCACAACAGATGATGGATTTCCAACCTGAGGCAGCAGGACTGGGGATCCTGTGTTCATCATTTTCTCCTCTACTCATACACATGTACACATACATACACACACACTCACGTACACACACTGACCTCTTCTTTGGTTATGATGCATAAGGTATAACCCATCCCCAACCACCGCCACCAGCACCGCCACCCTAAAAGGAAACGGTAAAGTTGCATAAGTAAAGTTCTTCAAGCTCTGGAATCTGAATCTCGGTCTCATCCCAAGACCTGTTCCTTCTTCCTCAGGGGTCCTTCCAGAAGAGAGCCAGGAAATCAAATCCTTGGCTCTCCTTTGCCTTCTGAGATTATAAAATGAATAAGGAGGAACGCAAATGTGAACACCCCAAATCACTATCTACTAGATTTTCCCCAGAGTAAATTCAATGGTAGAAATGGCATTGAGGCTGTTTTTAACGTATGGTACTTGACATTAAAAGTCCTGCTTTCCTATGGCAACTCTACCGTCCACCACCGTGTGGCCTTGAGCAAGCTATTTTTCCTATCTTGAAAGTCATACTTAGCATTGTCTTTGCAAAAATGACCACAATCCTTTAGTCCTCCCTATAAACATGTCCTTTGCAATGAGACATTGCATCACCTTCCATCAAGAAAGTAGAGTCCATTCTCTTCGACCTCACCTTGAATCTGGCTGGGCTTTGTGACTTGCTTTGGTCAACAGGATGTGGCAGGATTGGCAGTGTGCTGCTTCCAAGTTCAACACTTAAAAAGCCTGTGTGCATTCGTGTTCTCTCGCAGAACCCTGCAACTGCTGAGTGAACAAGTCTGAGTTAGCCTGCTGGAGGGTGAGACAGCTGAGGCTTCCCACCCCAAGCCACTTTATAATTAGCAGGCCCTACACATGTGAAGAGGCCCATCCTAGATCAATGAATCACAGGATGAGATGAGCCGCCAGGAAACACCATGGAGTCTTGAGCAGTAATGTTGTCATTTTAAGTTGCCAAGTTTTAAGGTGTTTTGTTATGTAGCAACGGTTAACTGCTAGAGGTGTCAAAAGGACTTTGGCAAGTCACAACTATCATTACTTTAGAACTTCATAAAAACCCTATGGATGCAGATTTGGCCTCCACACTTCATGTGTGAGAAAATTGAGGATTGAGGAAGAGATGAGATTTCTTTTATGCACATAATTGATAGGCAATAAGTCTGGAATTTGGAGCCAGGCCATCTGACTACACATCCTGTATTCTTAAGTGATTCAAGGACTCTTCTTGCCTTTGTCTGGCCTCACACACTCTCCTAACCCAGGTATCAAGTCAGCATGTAGAATGGGGGAGATGTGGTCACGCTCAGTGGCCAAGCCTCCTGAGCCACAGACGTTGGGGTGAACCTGGCCTGCAGCACCCAGTTCTTCCCTTTTGTACTCTGATGTGATGCCAGGGGGTTTGGGGGGCACACTCGGGGAAGTGTGATTTCAGGAAGCTATGTGGCCCTCAGAGCAGTGAAGAAAGTATCCAATTCTAATTACAAATCTGACAAACCACAAAGACCCTGAGAAGCTCAGATGATGGTCCAGAGCTGGGGGGTATCCTCCCTCCCAAGACCTGGGCCCTGTGGAGGCCTCTGGACTGGGATTCTTGAGACCTGGTCCTGGGGTGGCCCTGCCACCTGCTGACTGTGTCTTTGAGCATGGCCAGCTCCTTCTCCAAGCCTCCATTTCTTTATCTGCAAAGATGCCCTCATCACCTTTAAGATTCTAAATAGCCTGATCCTGGAGCTCAAGATCCTTAGTTCCTCAGGAGTTATGTGAGATCTGGGCCATTGTCAGATTTTGAGGCTCCCAGTATACGATGAAATATTTTTTTAAAAAGGCAAAATAGGGTGTCAACATGATGGTAACTGTTAAAGTTTATGTGGAACACATTAACCCCTGAAACCCCTCATCCCTGCCCAACACACTATGTTTTTCCTGATTGTAGAGACAGCAGCAAAGTTTACAGCTGATGTGTTTGCAAGTATATCCCATGCTTGAGTGGTGATCATCACCATTCTATCGGTGGTGTAGTGATGAATAGGAGCAGAAACAGGGAGGCTTGACACTCACACCTGCTGTGATGTGAACCTCTATTTGGCCACCTTTTAGGATGGAGGCTCAGCCAGGCCCAAAGCCAATGCTTTTATGGTCGTGGGTCCCGAGATGGAGCAGTGGCCAGCTCCTGTAGCCAGAGTGAACTGCCTGGTTTGCATCTGAACTGGAGTGACTAATGCTGCATAGCGGATACAATAAAACAGATCATGGAAAATTTAATGGCCCGTGGTTGGCAATCACTGAATTATTTATGCCATCTTTGCCTCTTCCGAATTCTCAATTGCTCTTCCTCCAGCACTGCAGCCCTGGCTGTCTGCAGGCTGAGGAGTAACAGGCCCTGGAAAGAGATCAGGATGTAGGCACCAAGAGGCTGGAGGTTTCTGAGAAACTTTAGGCAAAAATTGCTTCCAATCATTTGCCTTCATTTTCTCATCTGTCACTTAGGGGGTTCTCCTCCACAGTCTAATAGCAACTTAAATTTATGCCACACTATGTTCACAGATGATTCCCAAATTCTTCCATACTTCCCTAAACACTACATGGTAGGCAGATCTGGTCTTATTATCTTCCCATTTTCCAGATGGTAAGACAAGAAACAAGATGATGAAAAGACTTAGTCAAAGGGAAAAAAAGCAGTGCAGATAATTTCCAATTAGAGATGCAGATTGAGTACATGAAATTTAGCTTCTCTCTATACCAAAATCGTATTGGAAAAAGTGTCAGAAAAGACATAAGAGAATAAATAAATCCATATTAGGAAATTAAAAAAGGATGTCATCCATGCGCCAGAAACGTTGAGGAATTTCTGAAAGGTAGTAGGCAAATGAGATCCAGCTGATTGAGAAGCCAGAGCAAGGAAGTGACAAGTCAGCGTAGACCTGCACGAGGCATGTGGCTGAAGCCACAGTCCTTTATCTCAGCAGACTCCGGGAAACTCCAGTAAAAGCAGACAGGCCATGGGGCAACCCAAACTGCTTGAAGAATAGCTTGCCTGGTTGTCCCTGACCTTTCTTGAATAGACGGAACAGCTGGCTTTGGCATTCACCCTCAGGAAAGAGTCACGAGAAAAACTCTCAAAATAAAATGAGGGTTCTGCAGGCATTTCTGTTGACTAACCCTTCCTGACCTCCTTAGCAGACTCAGAGAAAAAAGATGAAGGAAAGAAACTCCATAGAGGAATAAGCTTGGTCTGTGTTTCTATGATCTGCATTACTCATACACAATTGATGCATAGTAGCACGATGTCAGTAACAGCAGCTGAATGCAAAGAAAGCGGAACCCAGAGATGTGGTGCCAGAAGCAACCCGCACGCACCTATACCCCTCCTCATGATCACTTGTGTTGTCTTGGAAGGGCCTGTTAAATAGTTCTTCCCATTCTTGATGCATTCTGTCCTCATTTTCATAACTTGGAAGCCTAAACCCTACCTCATACCTCCTTCTATTAAGCTACTTTCACTTTTTTTTTTTTTTTAAAGTAAAGCCTGCCCGGGTGAGGTGGCTCACACCTGTAATCCTAGCACTTTGAGAGGCTGAAGTGGATGGATCACCTGAGTCAAGAGTTCGAGACCAGCCTGGCCAACATGGTGAAACCCCTTCTCTACTAAAAATACAAAAATTAGCCAGGCATGGTGGCCCATGCCTGTAGTCCTAGCTACTCAGGAGGCTGAGGCAGGAAAATCCTTGAACCTGGGAGGTTGAGGTTGCAGTGAGCTGAGATTGTGCCATTGCACTGCAACCTGGGTGGCAGAGTAAGACTCTGTCTCAGAAAAAAAAAAGTAAAGCCTTATGTGTACTGTAGTATTTTTTACTTATTAGAAAGTTAAAAATGTGTTCTTAAAATAAAGCCTTTTGTTTTGTTAGGATTATTATTTTTGTTAATGGTCTGATTATAATGTTGCATGAAATTTGGGTAGTTTATTTCTAATCCTATTTTTCTCATTAGTCCTATTATTTTTAATATGCAGTTTTGAGGATTTTCAGGATTTGGGGTATATCGTATGTCAAAACTCATGTACACTAATGCTCTCCACACTTAGAAAGGAATGTCTTCCTTACTTCAGCAATGGTGGTGGCTCATGAGCTTGCATTTCTGTTCCCTATCAGCAATCCTCACTCAGACACCTCCAGGGCCCCTGTCTTGTTCAGGAGAGAGGCATATTTTCCAAGCAGACCTGTGCAACCGGCAAAGGGAACAATTCATCCCAGCCAGGTTACTTAACAACCTCACTATTTATTCAAACGTTCTAATGGCTTTCTGAGGATTTCCAAGTTGTTAGGAAAACAAACCACATAAAAGAGAAGGACTAAGGTGAACAAAGCAACCCAGAGGAAAAACAGAGATGATGCAGCAAACAGAAGAGAATGGATGTTACTTTATTGGGAGGATATTTGCATCCATAAAACAAAAGCAGCACACTGTGGAAAAAAGAAAACAAGCAAAGCATGTAAACATTCTTAGAAATTAAAAGTATGTTGACTGAAATTAAAAAAGAAAGGGCTGGAATGGAAGGGAATAATAGAAAACCAAATCAGAGAAATTATATAAAGACAATAAAGTTTAGGAAGTATCTCAGAATGTAGATTAAAATATCAATATGACATTTTAAATGAGGAAAGATTTAAAAAAAAAAAAAAAAAAAAAACATGGAGGCTACAACGAGAAGGCCAGTACTCAACTAACAGGAATTTTAGTAAGACAGAACTGAAGTAATAAAGGAGAAGGAATTGTCAAATAACAAAAGAAAATTTTCTTAAGCTGATAAAAGATGTGAATTTGGAGGTTAAAAGGGATCACTATATTATCAAGATTTTTTTGGTTACATTTTATGGAAACCCAATTCAAAGAGCTGAAAGAAAAAAAGTGAATATATTGGCTAATCTGGCTTCAGCCTTGCCTGCCTCTAGAAGTTTGAACGTTGAAAATTATTTATTCATTCTCTCTCTCCCTTTCTCTCTCACTCTCCACCCCTCCCCTCTGCTTTCCTCTGTGTTGGGTTCATTCCCAGGCAAGTTCTCTATGTATAGTGACCAAGAAGGCCTCTATAAATTCCAGTCTTATTTTATCCTTGTACCAAACCCAGAGAAAAGAGCATAATCCCCTCTCTTCCAGCATCCAGATCAGTCTGTAAAACATACTCTGATTGGCCTGGCTTGGTTACATATCCAGCCCTGAATTGATCTCTTGGCTGGAAAGATGGAATGTTCTGATGGCCACTCTGGGGCAGGGAAAGAAGGACCCTTCATTAACAGCACCTCCAAAATCATGTGAAGTGGGCGAGTTATTGGCAGTTTTCAAGGAAAAGGGAAGCAGGCCGGACCAAAAAAACAAAGCCGTAGCCATCTGCTATTTTCACCAAATATAGAGCAGATGTAATGAAAAAGACACACACTTCTCAAAAAATTGGGAAAGTTTCAGAACTCTAACAATCAGATGGAAGTCTTAAAACTTCTCAAGGAAAATATTTAGGATACCTAAAAAGGAACAACAATCAAAGTAGCATTTGAATTTTCATATACAATGGGCTTGCTAGAAGGTAACAGAGCAATGTCTACAAATTCTGAAGGGAAATCATTTGGAATCTCTTATTCAAGTGCAAAGGCATAGTAAAGACACTTTTAGATGTTCAAGGATTCAGATTTACTTGGTGCACCGCCACCCCTGTTATGCACATTTTCTGAAAAATTCCTTGAAGATATACTCTGGCAAAATGAAAACTGAGTTCAAGAAAGAGGGAGACAATAGATTCAAAAATTATAGAATTAACCCAGAATAACAATGGAAAGGAATACTAGAAGGACAGTTGTGCAGCTGACCTAATAAGCAATTAGTCCCTACTAGAACAAGAAATCAGAGGACTCATAAAAAATAACCTAAAGTAGAAAAAAGCATTAACCATATCCTATGAGTAAGAAGCTGACATGCTGGTGTAAGACACTTCTAAGAAACAAGAAAAGTAAGGTATGAGACACTTCTCAGAAACAAGAAAAACAAAGGCAATTGCAAACTCTGGGAAAAACAAACATGAAAGTCATACTACAGATATAATGTCATACTACAGATATAACTTGTGGCTCTTGCCACAAGTTAGCCCTCAATTAAGTGTAGGAAGTCATGCTTTTTGAACCCACAGAAGCAACCTGCCATTGGTCAGGTAATGTAAGAAGAAGATAATCCATGAATACTTTAAATTCACTTATCATCTGTTTGGATTTGTATTAGGAACAAGTGATAATTATTTCCCCATGATATGTTTGTTCTTTTTGAAAGTGATTGAATACTTCAGTAATTTCTCTTGACAAATTATCCTAACAATGGGCTTATCTCTTTATATTTTTTAAAATTAAATTGTATATGTAGGTAAATTAGTCTATTTGTTTAGGGGTAAGTTGTGTCTTTTGATTTTTGAAAGAGAAATGACTAATTAAAAACCACTTAGAAGTATGTAGTTAAAATAAAACACCACAACTTCAACTTTCAATTCTTTTCATATTAAGGAAAGAAAAATTCTATAAAAACCGATATCTCCTGGAGATATGTTGAAGAAAAATTTGCCTGAAGTTCTCTAATTCTTTGTCTCTAACTTTAGATTTTTTCTTCTATTATTATACAGTCAAAGTAAATTTTATATATTTTTTCTGAATATTAATCATCACCTCTGGATAATGAGATTTCAGGCTACTGGCAGATTATGATTTTTTTGGTATTTTTCTGAATTTCCACATTTTCTGTCATAAACTTGCATGATTCTTATAATAAAAATGAGAGAGAAATGGAAGTATAACTATATATATTTTGGTGTTGAAATATATCTAGAATATTTTTAAAACAAAAAAGTCCATTTTTGAGCAGTATGTATGTGTGTGTGTGTGTGTAATCTGGAATTACAATAATTATTGTCACTAGGGAATAGGGTAGCGAGGGGCTGATATTGGCAGGATGAGAGTGAACAGTCTATCATATTTATCTTGTGTTTGTTCTGGGTTGCATATCTCTTTTATAATGCACACATAGTAATTTAATAATTAAAAGCAGTGGCAGGAGACTCAACCCTTGAGGTTCTGATTTCAGATGTGTGCTCATTCTCTCCTTTCTCTGGTGAGCAGCCATGCTGGGAAGGACAATCTTCCTTCCTCCAAGTGAAAGAACCCTCTAGAAGGAGAGTCTATCCCATGGTAGCTGCACAGAGAAACACATCCAGGCTTGATTCACACAACTGAGGCCCAGTGGGTTTTGGAGAGAAGGAGGAAGCAGTGGGAGGAAGACTCAGACTTCCTAGGCCTTCTCACCTACTCCAAAAACTCTGTGGCCATTCCTTGTCCAGTGAGCATTACACTTTTGTTCTCAGTCTTTGTCTCTTTCTGGGGCTTCAGATTCAGATATTCAATTATCTTCTGAACAACCCCATTGGAAAGCTCCACAGGCATCGCCACCCTAACCTAACAAAAACTGCGTAGAGTGTCTCTCTCCACTCCAGGCTCTATCCCTCCTGCCCACCTGCTGTCCCTTATTGTCTTGGTCAGTGCCACCTCCATCTGCCCTACTGCACAGGCCAGAAACTGGTACTCATCCTTGACTCCTCCTTCTACCTGCCTTCCACAATCAATCACAAAGTCCCATTAATTTCTAAATATTTCTTTCCTGTAGCAGGAACCCACTCTCTCCTTTTCCTTGAAACCACAGCAACCCTTGTCTCCATCAGTGTTACTTGGGCAACTGAAATTCCCTCAAATGGTTCCTCCACCTTCCCAATCCCAGTCCTACTGTTAGTCTCCTTTCTTTTAATCTCTTCTTCCCAGAGTGACCCTCTGAAAGATGCAAATCTGATCACGACATTCTCCTTAGAGGTTCCCCCACTGCTCTCAGATCCTGATCCTTCTCCTTTACATGTATTGAGAGACAAAGCCCTGTATGATCTGACTCCAACCAGTCCTTCCAGCCTCAATTCTCACCTCCCCTGACAAAAAGAGATCCTACCAGGTTGAGTTTTCTTTCTTCCTTTGAACTTTCCATGCACTCATTCATCTCTGGTGTCATATCTGCTGCTCTCTCTGCCAGGAACAGTCTACCCCATTCCTGTCCTGTCTTCACTCACCTGGCAGATTATAGCTCAGGGGCCTTGTGATCACTGAGGTTAAGGAAGGTGTCCCTCCTATGTTTCCATAGTACCCTATACATTTCCCCCTCTAGGCACAGGTCACACTGTTTGATGATTGACTCCTTATTATATCCATATCCCCCACTAGACTGTCACTGAGGGCAGGGCCTGGTGCACAGCCAGCTTCAGGAGAGCTTGGATGAATGGATGGATGGATGGATGGATGGTTGGATGGATGGATGGATGGATGGATGGATGAGTTTAGATGAATGGATGGGATTAGATGGGTAGATGACTACAGTTTAGATGAATGGATGGGATTAGATGGGTAGATGACTACAGAGTGAATGAAAGACTTAATGAATGAATGTATATAGAGGAACTGGTCAGACTCCTGCAGAGTTTGGTGAGCCTAAAGTAAAAGACAGGTAACTAGAGAGGCCCAGAAAAAAAAAATATGGATCTAATTATTAACCTGCCCAGACAATGCCACATTCCAGAGTGTAAGGTGGTGACTGCTGAACTCCAACCTATCCTGGTTTCATATAGATCCCAGGGCCTAGGAAGGGCATGGGGCTGGGTGCTATATTCACAGGTGAAGGCCAAATGGCTCTACCATTAATACATGAATGTATTTATTCCATATGTATTTCCCAAGAGCCTACTGAACACTGGCCCCTGTGTTGGAGTGGGAATTTATAGATGCACAATTCAGAATCATTGCTCTGTAAGAACTCAGTGTAATGAACAGACACTTTTCAAAAGAAGACATACATGTGGCCAACAAGCTTATGGGAAAAAAGCTCATCCTCATTGATCAGTAGAGAAATGCAAATCAAAACTGTAATGAGATACCATCTCACACCAGTCAGAATGACTATTATTAAAAAGTCAGCTGGGAGCGGTGGCTCATGCCTGTAATCCCAGCACTTTGGAAGTCCGAGGTGGGCAGATCATGAAGTCTGGAGTTCGAGACCATCCTGGCCAACATGGTGAAACCCCATCTCTACTAAAAATACAAAAAATGAGCTGGGCGTGGTGGCATGAACCTGTAGTCCCAACTACTCAGGAGGCTGAGACAGGAGAATCACTTGAACCAGGGAGGCAGAGGTTGTTGCAGTGAGCCGAGATCATGCCACTGCACTCCAGCCCAGCGATAAAGTGAGACTCTGTCAAAAAAAAATATATAATAATAATAATAATAATAGATGCTAGTGAAATTGCAGAGAAAAGGGAACACTTATATGCTGAGGGTGGGAGTGTACATTAGTTCAACTGCTGTGGAAAGAAGTGTGGTGATTCCTTAAAGAGCTTAATAATAGAACTATTATTCAACCCAGGAATCCCATTACTGGGTATACTTCCAAAGGAATATAAATCATTCTACCATAAAGACACATGCACATGTGTGTTCACTGCAGCACAATTCACAATAGTAAAGACAGAATCAGTCTAAATGCCCATCAATGGCAGATTGGATAGAGAAAATATGGTACATATACACCATGGAATACTATGCAGCCATAAAAAAGGATGAGATCATGTCTTTGCAGGAACATGGATGAAACTGGAGGCCATTATCCTTAGCAAACTAGCACAGGAACAGAAAACCAAATAACGCATGTTCTCACTTACAAGTCAGAGCTAAATGATGAGAATACATGGACACAAAGAGGAGAACAACAGACAATGGAGCCTACCTGAGGGTGGAGGGTGGGAGGAGGGAGAGGAGCAGAAAATATAAATATTGAGTACTAGGCTTAGCACCTGGGTGATGAAATAATCTGTACAACAAACCCCCATGACACAAGTTTACCTACATAACAAATGTGCACATGTACCCCTGAAACTAAAATAAAATTTGAAAAAAAAAAAAAAAACTCAGTCTAGTGGGGTTGGGGAGGAACACTCACATTTCTAGACATCATAGAGCCAGATTGTGCAGGAAATATGACAGACATCTGTATACTACACAAAGGTACTGGTGAAGGGTTTGGGAACATCCTGGAAAAACATCTCTGGGAAGCAGAGACTTGCAAATGGTGGGAAAAGGAAGGAGCAGGCCAGGACTATCTTGCTAATGCTGCTAACAAAAGGTGTCACCGTGTAGGGATTCACAGAAGAGGCCTTGGGATCAGATGACTTGGAGTCTAATCCCAGTCCCCAGTTTCTTAGCTAAGGACCCTGAGTGAGCTACTATCTCCTCTAAACTTCCATTTCCTCTGGGGTAAAATGGTGGTCAGGTGCCCCAGGGACAAAGATTGATATGCAGATGATTTATGAAGAAAGACTCCCAGGGAAGAGTAGAGGGAGCAGGGCAGGGCTGGGGAGGAAGCCAGGCAAGGAGTGACTTCAGGCAAAGCCTCCTACTGCCCTTAGCAGGATCCCTGGGGAACTCAGAAGTGTAAGTTCCTCTCCAATACTCTGACCCCTGGCAGGGGGCAGGCCTTCCTACTCCCACCCTGCTGCCCACAGGCCTAGGACACCTCCCGAGGGCACAGACTTCCAGGTAAGAGGGACTCTCTCACCCACACGGCGTGACTCTAGCAGCTCATGGATCATCCTCCAAAGATAGTCACAGGTTCCAGGGCTCAAAAATAAACAAGAGAAGTCAAAAGGGACCTGAAGAACATCAACAACATCCATTATACTCCCTCACATTGCTCCCAAAGGAAAGACTGAGATCAAATTTGTAAAGGCTTTATCACTGCGCCTGGCACACAGCAAGCAATAAAAGATAGCTATGATTGTCCAAAAAGGCTGAATGCATGAAGTGTTTAGGAAGTGCTAGGCCCTTGATGAACGCTAGACCTGGGTGGATGGAGCTGAGGAAGAGTGACGGGCGCCTAGAGACGCCTTCAGAGCAGCACGGCCGGGAGTGGCCACCTCTCTTTTTATCCGGTGCAGCAAAAGACCTAGAATTCTCAGAACCACCGCCAACCGAAAATGAAAACACAAACAAAAAAATGGTATCAGCAATTAATTAGGCCCTTGCTTCAGTGCTCTGCTCTCTCTGTTTGCCTTCACCAGCTTAGCATCCAATTTTTTAGCTGAGAAGGAGGGGCAGCAGGTTTCTGAGATATTTTTTGCTAATGGGCTGAAATATTATACCCATAATTATAGCCTGGCTGCATATTTTTTCTTCTTCTGCTCATTTTGTTCAGTGTAGCAAACATTGTATCTGATTACAGCCATTCATGTCTTCTTTATGAAATAGGGTTTATCACACTCGGCAGAAGGGATCAGTGGCTCTGGAGAAATTATCCAAGCTAAGAAACCCTCTATGAGCCTCTGCAGGGGAGATGGATGCTGCCTGATCTTGTCTCCTTGGATGGGGCAAGGTGGGAGTGAGAGGGACTGGGACAGGAAGGATGGAGACGACCTGTCTCTGCCACTCTCCTGTTCCACTTTCTCCACCATCCCAACCTCCCCCTACCCATGCTCACTCCTGCTTCTGGGGCTTTGCTCATCCTGCCACCTCCCTTGGCTGTTTTAAGAATGCCCTCTTCCTTCTTGTCTACCTAGACCAGTACAATGCCAAGTGTGGCCCACAGACCAGCTTCAGTACTTCCTAGGAGCTTGCTGGAAATGCAGGTTCTCTAACTCCCACTCTTTGCCCTCCCAACTACCAAATAGGATCTCTGCGTGCTGGGGCCCTGCAATTTGGGTTTTAACCAGCCCTCCAGGGGATTCAGAAACTCTCTCCAAAGCTTGAGACCCACTGAACCAGATCAATCCTAAATCTAGGGCGTAGAGTCAAACAGGTCTGGGTTCCTGGTTCTGCCTCTTACTCTGTGCCATTGGGCAAGTTGTTTAATCTCTCTGGGTTTCAGTTTCTCATCTACAAAATAAATTATACCTGATTCGTGGGAGGAATTAAAATAATATTCTTAGATTGAGCCATATGAAATTTCAAGTTTTCTAGGCCAAGAACGCTTGAATAGCAGCAATTTCATGTGGTTCAACCCGATAGCTCCCTTCATTTCAGCCTGCAGATCTCAGCTCAGACCACACCTCTGCCTGAACCATCCATGATTACCCAGGCACAAAGTGTACACATTCCTCGGAAAAAGCCCAGAGCTTCCTTTCCGAGCTTGTCAATTCCTTATGGGCTATCTCTGGTGCTTCTCTAGCGTGCCAAGGTCGTATGCTTCCCTCCCAGGCAAAGTCTCCTGGCCCCATATCCCTCACAGCAGAGGTTACTATCCATCTTTGACTTTTAAAAGAATTACTGACTGAGGCAGAAGGCAGGAATTATTTTTTTTAAAAGGAAGAGGGGTGGACAGGAGACACCAGGGGTAAAAATGAGATGTTTAAGATCCAAAGCAGGACTATAGCAGGTGTCCGGGGAAGACAAGTTCAAAGTTGAGTTTAACAGGAGGCGAGGAACAGGCAGGAACCAGAGAGCTGCATTTCATGCCTGAAAAGGAGGCTTCATACCATTGCAGACCCTCAGGTGTGAGAGGGGCTGCAGGGCACTTGACTGTGGAATGGCTCAAATTGTGGTCCCTCGAACAGCAGCACCAGGTGTCACCTGGGCCTTGCACTCCCTCCAGCTGCTGAATCAGAATTCCAAGAGTGGCGCCTGGCAATCTGTTTAATCAGCTCTCTGGGTGACCCTGCTGCTCACTAACATTTTGAATCACTGGCTTTGTGTCACCACCACTGCAGGTTCCTGTCCTCTTGATAGGATCCTGCAAAGTGGCCATGGAACCCACCCTTGAACACCTTCAGTGTTGGGAAGCTCTCTCCTTTCCCTTTCCAAAGCATCCTTTCCTCCTGCTCAGTGATGTCTCAGAAGAAAGAGCTGAAACTGCGGGACGGGTGGCAGGGAGATGTCAGGGTGGGAAGCAGTTTAGCAGGATGGAAAGGACTTTCCTCGACAAGATTCTTTGTTGCCAGATTTGCTTGAATAAAGGAAGACTAATATTCCAGTAAGAGAATCACTTATTTGAAATTAACTCGAGGATAAACTAAAATTACAGAACGTCTTAATTAGCCTTGAAATAAGTTAGTACTGGGGATATCTCACTATTGGTGGTGGGTAGAATGGGGAGGTAAGGGGTATCTCTAAACATCAGAGTAGGACTAAACACTGCCTGTTTAGGCTCTCATTTATTTTTATATTCCCAGCTCTTGAAAATGACCTACACGTTTATTGAATATCCGTGGTAGACCAGACACTGTTCTATATATTAACTATACAAGGTTTTGAACAGGATAGAAACAGTTTCTGCCCTCATAGAGCTTACTTTCTGGGAGAGAAGACAGACAATGAACCCAGAAACAAAGCTGTGACATCATTTCATGTTGTTATATATGCAATGGTTTAAAAAAGTAAATATTAAAGCGCTTTGCCAACAAGGTTTACCCTAACAAGGTTTACCTATTTAAAATCACAACTCCGTCCAGCACCCGTGATCACCCCTCAGCTGCTGTAGTTTTTCCCATAGCGCATGTCGCTTTCTAGAACAGCATAATGTAGGTATTTATTATATTTATTGTCTGTCTACCCCTAGAATGTACTCCAAGAAGGCCAGGGAAAGAAAGTGTGGGGTGCTGATAGTGCGGTCTGTCTTACTCACGGAAGCATCCCAGGTTTTTAAAGAGTGCTGAATCCATATCATTTGGTGGCTTCCAACCAGGGGCAATTTTGCCCCCCGGGGGACATTTTGCAATGTCTGGAGTCATTTTTAGGAAGTAAGAAGGGGATGCTCCTAGCATCTAGTGAGTAGAGGCCAGGGATGCTGCTGAACATGCTACAATGCACAGGAGGGTCTCCCCATCCCCCCCGACACAGAATGATCCGTCCAAAATGTCACGTGTTGAAGTTGAGAAAGCCTGTAGTATGTGTTGGGCGGGTGGATTTAATGAGAAGAGAACGCCTATGGAAGGGTCCTGTTTCACAGAGGGCAGTCACAGATGCCTCTCTGAGAAAAGGGCATTGCTTGGAGAACTGAACAATATCATGGAGCAAGCCACGTGGAGGACCAAAGAAAGAACCTTCTAAGCAGAGAGACCAGCAAAGGTGAAGGCCTAGCATCAGAAGCGAGCTCCAGAGCTTCAACATGCTGCCAGACGGATGGTGCTGGGATCAAGGGGAGAGGTGCTGAGGCCTGCGGGGAGGGAGGAGGGGCAGGGGTCAGACTTCACAAACTCTGCAGACCAAAGGACACAGCCTGGGTGTTATTTTAAGTGAGGTTCAAAGTCATGTAGGGGAGTAATGTGAACTGATTTATCTTCCGGTCTCTGCTTGGGGGACAGAGTTTAGCAGGGAGCAAAGTGAAAGCAGCAAAACCAATTGAGATGGAACTGCAGTGGTTCTAGCAAGAAACGTGGGGCCTGCATTAGGGTGGAAGCAGAAGAGGAGGGGTGAGAAATGGGCAGCTTGGAGGGTGTATTTGGAAGGTAGAGTCACAGAACTTGGTGATGGGTCAAGTGTGGAAAAGGGATGACTCTTAGGTTTGGAGAGAAGGAAAGAAAGAAAGAAGGAAGGGAGGGAAGGAGGGAAGGAGGGGGCAGGGTAGAGGAGGGGAAATGAATGATCCCAGGTTGTACAGTTAGGGACAACACAGACTAAATTCTGGATATCGTGATTCAGTCTGATGCCATTTATACTCTGGCACATGATTCTTATGGACTAGCTAATATTCCATTTCCTTCTATCTCCCAAACATCAATATTGAGAACATTCTGTGTAGAGCCTCTAAAGGATACAGAGAAAACCTAGCCCATCTCCAGGAACTTACATCCCAGAGAAGGAGACAGACACATAAACAGCTTGGACGAGAGACGACCAGTGACTGCTAGAACAGAGATTCAAACAATGTGTGACAGAAGCACAAGGAAGCAGGAGCTGGAATCCCACTGGGAAACTCTTCAGTAGTTGGACTTTGAAGAATGGGTGGTATTTAAGAATATTAAATTCCCGAACCAGGAATCTTCTAACTCTGGAAGTAGAGAAATTTCAAATTCCTGATGACCCTGGCAACTCTGAATGGGCTGTGTGGCAATGAATCAAATATCTATACATTCCATATTTCTCACAGGATATCTGTATAGTACTAGGGGAGAAAAAAACCTACCACAGAGTAGGGACCCAGTAGATTATGGCTATGGCAATGATAAATATATTGATGTTTATGTTATCCATTTAATTGAAATGTCTATTATTTACTCTGATTGTCTGGATGGGGATGTCGATGATGGTGAACTGAGGGTGATAATGTTTGTGAGGATGCAGTTGAAGATATTAATCATACTGTAGACACAATATTGGTGATTCCCCATGGATGGTGAGATTAGTGATGGCCCTAATAATTCTGCTTTTTATAACATTGATTATGATGTTGGTGTGGACAGTTTGGTGACAGTGACCATAATATTGCCAGTGACAATGGTGATATGAATAGTGATGTTGGTATTAGCCATGACTCTAAAGACAATGCTTTTGACGATATTGATGACATTGGTATGGGATATATTGATGACAGTAGCAACTACAATATTGCTAATGATTAATGATGGTATTTATATTGAAATAATATTAGTAATAATGATACTGGTGATAAGGATTCTGATACTGGCAATGTCAACATTACCAATGACATTGATTCTGGTGATTACATTGGGAGTGGTTTAAAAGCTGCTGCTGTGTGATTTGGCAACGCCAGTGGAGATGATAATGGTTATGCTGACACTGATGATAGCATTTGTGATAATGATACATAGCATGATGATTGAGAGCTCGTTTTGGCACCAAAGAGACTTGAGTTCAAATCCAAAGTCTGACATTTACTATTGTGTGACCTCAAAAATGCCAGCCACTTTGTACCTCAGTTACTTCATCTATTAAATGAGGATAATTATAATGGTGCCTATTTTCTAGGACTGATGTGAGGATTAAATCACATCCTGCATATAAAACCTGGAATACATAAAACAGTGAAATTAACATGATGATGATGGTGATGATGGTGAGATGCTCTTGGAGATAATGGCACTGATGACTCTTTTGATGATGCAATTAGGATCATTTATTGGTGATATTATGTCAGTGATTGTGATAAAGCTATTGATAGTGAAGAGACTGATAACTTTGATTACAATTATGATCGATGGAAATGGCATGATAGAGTGTTAAAAGCACTCATCTTGGCATCAAACAGCAAGGGTTCAGTTTCCAACCAAGCCTCTTACATTCTGTGTAACCTTGGCCACATCACAGCTTGTGAAGGCTAGAAGGCCACTTGGAGCTCATCTCATCCACCTTCTTGTTTGACAAATGAGGCAATTCAGGTCCAGAGAGATGAGGTGACTTGCCCTGGTCCCTTCAGCTGATTAGCATGGCAGGGCTGGAATGGGGCTCAGTCCCTTTCCCTCTTCAGCACATTTAGTCTCTCTGATTAGACTCCTTTGCTCTGTGTGTGTGTGTGTGTGTGTGTGTGTGTGTGTGTGTGTTCATGCACACATGTGCATGTGTGTGTTCTTCTGAGCATCTGCAAGCAGAGCAACCAGCCCAATTTTCAAAGAGCCATTTTGTGAGAAGTCAGGTCCTGGGTGTCCTCTTTTTTCCTCCCCCTAGATAAGCAGAGACCAAGGATTGCTACGGATTGGCTGTGGCTGACAAGGAGTTGAAATGGGTAATATTTGCCTAGTTTTTAATGTCTGGTGTCTATAGCTTGCACTTCCATCATTCTATTATATTGATGACAGGCAGGCCCAAGCCACAGAGAAGAAACAAATTACCTAATAAATCAAGGCCCCGGCATCTAAAGTGGACAGTGTTATTAGACTAGGGGAGAGAGGGATGCTAAGTGGTAGGTAGGGCTGCCTGGGAAAACGGTCCAAGCAGGGACTCATCTGTCTATTTCTCCATAAATAATTACACACAACTGATATGCATCTGAGACAGAACATGATATGTTATTATTAACTAAACAGTGGGAGGGGGACCATGGCAGGAGGGGAGAGGGAGAGAGCACTGGGGAAATACACAGCAGCATTCATGATATCCCAGGCTATAGAATAGGCATGACCATAATCTCACCTACCTCATCGTGTTGTTGTGAGAATTAAATGAGTTAATGCTTGGAAAGCACTTAGAAGAGTGCCAGCTACGGAGCGAACACTATCCTGAGTGTGTGTTAAATAGATGATCGTCTCCACTTTACGAATGGAGAGGCTGAGGCGCAGAGGGAAAGCAACGTGTGCAAGGCAATAAGGAGCAAAAGTGAAACTGATGTTTGAATCCATATCCAGTCAACTCTGAAATTCAAATTCTTTCCCCTTCCTAGGGGTGGATAAACTTTGTCTTTAAAGGGCCAGACAGTAAGTATTTTAGGTTTTGGGCTTTGCAGGCCACAGAACCTCTTGCAACTACAGTTGACCCTTGAAAAACATGGGTTTGAATTGTGCAGGTCCAAGCGTGGGCCAAATATACAGTATTTGCAGGATGCAAAACCCTAGTGTAAGGAGGGCTGACTTCTCGTATATGCAGGTTCCGCAGGGCCAACTGCAGAGCTTGAGTATTTGCAGATTTTTGCCTCCACTGGGCTCCTGGAAACAATCCTCTGTGGACATGGAGGATGACTGCACATAGCCCTGGTGTTGTAGCTTGAAAGCCACCATAGATCACCTGTAAAGGAATAGGCACAGCGGTACCCAACAACATTTTATTTATAAAAATCAGCAGCGGGCAGATGTGGCTGTAGTTTGCTGACTAACCCCTGCCCTTCACTACTTGAACAACTCACCTAAGTGACCCCTCTTCAACAAGACCTTTTAAAATATCTGCACTCTGTACCATGGGGTGGGCATTTTTCTCTCCCTGCTCATTCCACACCCCTTGCAGACACCCTTCACAAAGGGCTTTGCCTTTGTTGGTCCCTGTGAGCGTCCTGTGGGTTGGGAGGGCAGGGGTGCCCCAGCCCACAAGGCGGAGCCTGGAGGAGGTGGTGCTCCTGGAGAGCAGTGCTCAAAGCCGGGAAGCAGCCACTGCACTGCCAAACCTCTGTGGGCTTTTTCTAGAAGCCCCATGATAATCCTTTGTGGGCTGTCAATAAGCAAGTTGAACCCCGTAATCACCCACCGCTTAGCTTCCTGGCTTTAATTTCCGTGGAGGCTGGAGAAAACAGTGGCTAAGGATTTTGCTTCCAGACAAAAGCACCAAACATTTCCCCCAAAGACATCTCAAAGCGGAGCTGGCACTACCTCATCTAGTTAAGCCTTTCAGCTCTCGCACACACAGGCCGAGGGGCCAAGCTGAGCAAGAGTTGCACACACTGCCCCCAGAAAGCTGCCTGCACGCTCCAAGACCAGGAACAAAAGCAGCCCTTGAGTGCTTCCAGAGCCTTCTCAGGAAGCCTCCTCCGTAAAAGACTGGAGGCTCCCCCAGCTTCCTCCCACCCATAACCCCCTCCTGACCTTTCTGACCCTCCATTCAGGGACAACACATAGGCCCCCTTGTGACTTCATCCTTTCTCCGGCACTGTGGCCCTCCTCCAGGACAATAATGAGGACCTATTAGGTTTCATTATTTGAGCTGATAATTGCCAGGCAGATAATTTAGTAGATACTTCAGCATAGCAAAATTGCCTTTGGTTTAGTCTCAGTGGCCCAGTGAGTTCCTGTTCTGTTAGGAAATCCCACTCTGATCTTTTTGCAGTAGGGAACTACTCTTGGGGGAGACCTACAAATTCTTTTCAATGCTTTAATAAAACAAAACAAAACAAAACGCCAGCCAGCAATGAGGTATTGAACAACTGGTTTGGACTCAGAAAGCATAGGTATGAATTTGAGCCTCACAACTTGCTAGCTGTGAGCCTTGGGCAAATAACTGGTTCTGTCTGAGTCTGTCCTTCCTTTATAGGATGGTTAGAGTCCCAGCTCTGTCACAAGCTATGTGGCCTTCAAGTCACTCTGCTTTTCTGGTCTTCTCATTCTTAAAGTGGGCTGACAATCCCTGCCTACCTACCTGCCTACCATGATCCTGTAAGGATCGAAGTAAGAGATGGAGTGAGATGGCACTTGGAAACTTACAGGACAATGTGGCAGAATGGTGACTTATAGGATGTGCAGATTTGGGGATCGGTTAGGAGTAGGTTCAAATATGGCTGTCTCACAAGTTCTATTGCTGTGGACACAATGGCCAAGTGTAGGCTTCCAAGATGGTAGGGTTGAGGTTGGAGAAAGATGTCTTGTCCCTTCTGTGGTGACTCAGAACTAGATGCAGCTGAGCCTACAAATGGGCCTTCAATCATGGTATAGAAGTCAGGGAAGTAAATGGTTTGCCAGGTCCCAGAGCCAGGAGTATTGGACAGGGAGTGAGGAAACTGGCATTCCCAAGCTATCTCTTTTGTGTCTTTTATACTCATTTATTCCTTCATCTCACAACACATCCTGAGCATCCACAATTGGGGAAGGTCCTTGACTGAGTGCTTGAGAGACAGAGAAACAGCCCTGCTCTCTGCCCTCAGGTAAGCAAGCAGCCAGTTATAACAAGTGTTGCTTGTACCATGAAAAAGTGTGCTCCAGGGGCAGTGGGGTCCAGGAGAGAGAGGAATTGTGTGGTGGGGGTGGAGAGACACCACAGGATCAATGGCACTTGGTCTCAGTGGCTGTGGGCACATCACTCCTGCTCCCCAGGCACCTGCCTCAGCATGCGTCAGAAAGCAGGATTGCCCATGTCAGCCCAGCCCACTTCCCTAGGGAGCTATGAGCAGCAATTGAAATAAAGTGGAGGTGGCCCAGGAAGTTAACATGATAGACAGATGTAAGAAGTGGCATTATAAGCATGACAACTACTAGACAAATTAGACAATCAGACCTATGTGTGGCCTCCAGATCACCTGTCACCTGGGCACCATCCAGACCCTCATGCCAACCTGGGTCACTGAATACTCCAAAGCTCTGCCAGGCAGGGCCCATGCTCTGGGCATCTCCTCCTACCACGGTGTTCAGATTCTACAAATCTGGAACTTCAGCATTCAAACTAATTCTAGAATGGGATCAGAAACATATAGGTCCCCTTGTTTTGTGGTTGGGGTCAGTGGCATCCCAAGAGGATAAAGGACTTGTCCAGGCTCATTCAACCAATCAGTGTCAGGGTGGACGGTCGAATCTAGATTTCCTTTCTCCTCCACTCCCTGCTCGCAGGGTCCCCTTCATCCTGAGCCATGCCTCCTGCCTCCTGCCTCCTGCCTCCTGCCTGTGATGAATTGAATTGTGTGTAATTGATAAATTATGCAAAAGGGCGCCTGGCAGTTTTCTGAAATGTTGGGTAGCTTCGAGGCAGCCCCTGGGGAGACAGCCTAATTTTATGGAAACCTCACACTCTGTCTGGCCTGTTTTGTGTAAGTCAGATTGATATAACAAGACTCTGGGGAGTTGACTTGATTTCTAATTTTATTCTGTAGGTGAGCTGAATGAGATATCACTGTAATGAGTGTGTTGTCTGGGGCGGACAGTATAACAGCAGTGGAGAAAAATGTCTTTTCATCTGCCTAATGGATCGTTTCTCCAGCTGGACTTCCCTGCTTTAGGATCCGGCCTTCTCCCTTTTGGGAGGAGGGGCCATGTAGCAAGTAAAGGGAAGCACAGGGAGTGGAAGGGAAAAATCCAAGCCTTGAAGGAAGGAGGGACAGCAGGACCAAGCGACTCCGTCCTTTCTGCTAAGGCCACCCAGCCCCGCCCTGGCATAGTCCTTGGCAACTTGTTTTTCCTGAACTCAAAGAGCACCACACTTTCTCCCTCAATTCTCTTTGACTAAGCTAAGTATTAGACCAAAACATTCATGAGTATTAATACTTAAAGCTTTCCTGAGGATGAAGGCCCCACTGAAGATCATACCTCCATCGTAATCAGCCCGCCTGGCACGCCATGGCATGAAGGGCAGGTTCCATTACCTTACAGAACCAGCGGGGCCTCTTCCAGCTCACGAGAGGACTCGTGAGCCGTGTGCAAAAGGGACCCATTCTGTTGGATACTGACTATGTGCCAGATGTTGTAACCCTCACAACAACCCTAGGAGGTAGATATGAGTGTCCCCACTTCACAGGCAAGGAAACTGAGGCCCAGAAGGGTGGGATGACATAGGCTCACTTGCCTAAGCTTACAGAGCTCCTCGGTGACCCAGGCTAAGACTCGAACTTGAGTCTCTGTGACACCAAAGCATACTCTGTCTTCTGTTCCACACTGGCTCCCTTAGGAAGAGGGGCAGGGGGGCTACTCACTGCAAAATGTCAATAACCAGCCTCTTCCTCAACCCGGCCCTCTCGGCTTTCAGCTTAGCCATGGCCCCTCATCTTAGCCACGCCCCTCACATGTTCATTCTTACAGATTTACTGAAACATCTTAATTCAATATAACCATAGATTCCTAAAACAGCATCTCCCTTATTCTTCCCTCTCTCTCCATCCCCACGCCCTCTCCCTCTCTCCTATTCCTGACACTCCCCACCACACACTCACACCCTGACCCTCCACCCTGACATCCTCCAGCCAGAGACAGCCCAGACAGGCCGTGACAGCCCTGCAACCAGGAGCCCCAGACTATGATCTGGGGGCTGCCACTGATTTTCACCGGCCCTCTCTGGGCCTGTTTCTTCAACTGGCAAACATGGACAAAGAAATGCCCTCCCACCTACTCCCTGGGGTTGTCTGAAGGCCACAAGGTGATAGGTATGAAAACGCTGTAAAAGCTGGTAGTCTAATTACAATAGCAAGAACAATAATAATGGCTCGTGTGTATTAGATGCTAACTGTGGGCCTGGCCTGGGCTGCACTGGACACTCCTGGGCATGGAATCTTGCCTCTCAGTGGGACTGTATCACCACTGCCCGAGTCCATTGTCACTCATTCAACTTTTTGAGGCCTGAGTGCTTTGTTCCACACCTCCTACCACTCTGTGCCTTTGAGGGGTCAAGGAGACCAACGAATAACACTCCCCTCTCCTTCCAAGTCTAGAACCTAGTAAGAAAGAGTCCAGGAGGCAGACGATGGAGATGAAAATGTCAGCCTTACGTCCAAAACTGGATCCGAGGTCCTGGCTTAGAGCAAGGGGATCAGTGGGTTTCCTGATTCTTCCTCCTGAATAAGCCTTAAGAAATTTCAGCCCCTTTCCCCACTGCCCAAACAGTCCTGGCCCAGTTAACGGGATCCAATCACAAGGCCCACAAGAGGCCAGAAGGCCCCTCCTTGCAGACACGCAGACAGGGCTGGAGGTCAGAGCCAGAAGGGGCAGGCTAGGCATGCGCATTTCCCCCAAACTCTCCAGCTCTCCTAACCAGTCAGTGATTGTCTCCAAGGAAACAATGGCCAGGCAATGGTGGCCTTAGGGTGACCAATCATCCCAGCTTGTTTGGAACTGTCTTCATTTTAGCAAGAAAAGTCCCACATTCCAGGAGACTCCTCAGTCCTGACCAAACTGGGAGAGCTGGTCACCCTGGGAGGTCCCTTAACATTCTGCGGATCCCCATCCCCCTGCCCTGCCCTGGTGCCTGCCCTGCCCTTGCCCTGAACTGGATCTCATCAGGTTTTCTTGCCCAGAGGTTCCTGGCCTCTCTGAGTGGTCTAGGTAGGCTGCTGGGTCTAGGTAGACCCCTGGTCTTGGGTCTAGCTCTCCAGTGCTGCCTGCAGTGGCATCAGACAGGTCCCCAGAAACCTGGGCAATGCAGGCCCTGCTCAGGTCCCCAGGCCCTAGTCCTTCCCTGGGTACTACCCAGAAAACCCCTGACCTGCAGGCTGGCCTGCTCACTGCGCCCCTGGAGCTCACAACATTCCTGCCCAGGAGCCCGTCTTCCTGCAGTGGGGGGGGCAATAATTCTAACCTTCTTTGCCTGCACAGCAACCCTGGGGTGACACACCTCATCTCTTTTGCGCCTCCTGACCACTCTGTGGCAGGACCAGGTTGGGAGGGGATTGTCCTTCTCTCTGATCGGAGAGCAAATGTGGCCTGGCTATCATCCTCGGGGTCACAGCTAGTCAGGGCCTCAACGAATCCTGTCCTCATGACCTAAGGACAAAGAATGAGAGGCGAGAAAGGCAGCCTGGGAGACTGACATTTAGCGGGAGAAGCAGCCCTGACTTCTTATCTAAGCAAAGACATGAGAGCCCTGTGCTACCTAAAAAGGCCTCCAGGTGTGCTGAAAGTCTTTGCCCAGGACCTCAGCTTCCCTTAGCAATGACCCTGAGTCCCTACTGGCTGCCCCTTGGGCTCTCCCAGTTCATGTGGCCCGACTTGGACCCCACATATGGGCCCCACCATTCCAGGTCCTGGCTCAGCTCTTGGCTGGGAGCCAAGTTCCCAGTGTGTGAGATCTCTGCTGTGTGAACTTTACAAGTCATGTACTATATTGAGACATCTGAGGGCTCTAGAAGAGTAAACCCACAACTTACCTGGAAAAGGGACAATAAACCTAGAGGGTATTAGTAACCTAGGAACTGCAGAGACAGGATTGGGGGAGCAACTGACATTTAGGAGCTGCTACCTGTTGGCACTGAAATCAGTTCCCGCTGCAGGCAGCCGGGGGCCAAGCTCTGGAGAAAGGGAGTCGGGAGGGGCCTAGAGTGGTGCATTCAGCCAAAGTCATCCAACCACACCCATGACACACAGACTGTGTGCTAGGCCTCCATGGAGCAGGGAGGTTAACACAAGACACAAGGGACCTGGCCTGTATCTTCAGGGGATGCCTGGGGAGGATAGAAGGACTCTGGGGCTGGAGCTTGCCATGGAAGCCCAAGTCCACAGCCTCTAAAGGGAGACTGAAGAGGCAATCTCAGTTGACCCAGGGCTGTCAGAGCTGAGGGGCGGTTCGTACCCGCTTCAGCCCACCCAGTAGCCACATCAAAGGAGGGAGGTGGGGACCTGGATGTGCAGTGGGGGATGCACAGGGACCTTCAACCCCACCCGGAAAGGGGAGGAAGAAAGCCAAGAGAGGCTGGAGCAGATAAGGCTGAATGTGAACGCTCAGGGAATCTGAGTGGTACGGCGAGGCTGCCAGTGGTGTTCCTGGTTGTATTATATTAACTTTCTCTGGATTTTACCATTTAAAATGAGATTTAGTTCAATGAGCAACAGGGGAACCAAGATGGGACGCAGCTGGGGGCTTCGGTCACACAGGGGCAAGCTGGTGCTTCATTCCAGACCTCTCTGACCCCGAGCCACCCACACCCCAGCACTTCAGCCTCTTCTTCTCTACAGCAGGGACCATCACCCACCCTACAGACTCCAAGTCATTATGATATTTGTTAAGGTGATGCCCACAGAATCACACCTTATGGGCCATCTCCTACCCTCTGTGTCAGCAGAAAGCTTACTTGAGCAAATATAAGATAGTGGGGCTTACGAAAACAGCAAGAATGAGCAGCGGATGCCTCACAGCTAGGAACCGCCAGCGGGCCAGGGAGCCTGGTTTCCAGTGAGGGTCCTGCTCACGTGTCAGCGCCTCCTGCACCTTGCCTGCCAACCGACCAAGTGGAAGATGGATGCCTTTAGAAATCCTTTCTCCCGGGCCCCTCCCACCTCTCATTTTACATTTGTTTGCATATTTGGCTCTTTACCTAGAATTCTCGGTTATCTCCAAAGCCAGAGAGCATCCATTGTCCTCACCAAGGGAAAACCCCGGATCCACCTCCTCTCCCTCCCTTGGCTCCACCCCTGTGATCTTCAGAATCCAAACCGTCTTTGCATATGTTGTGTCTTCCACTCCAAATCTGACTGCTCCTGCCATCTAAGTCTAGCTCCCACCCCTGCAGCGCCATCTCTGAGCTCTCTGACATGTGGGTCTCCTGCCCGTCCTCAACCTTAGTGGCGGTGGCTGAATCCTCCTGTAATTCCCGTAATCTGACCTTTATGGTGCAGGCTCCTCAGAGGAAACACAGGCCTGAGCCCTTGCTAGAGGACATGCGGCCTGTCACACCAAGCTGGCATGACTAGGCCACTTCCTCAGATCCCTGGAGGACTCTGGAGGTGCACACGCTAATGGCTGCACTTGCTGCCTGTCCTCCTGACCCTCGGGGGTCAAGGTCAGGCCCAGCCGCCCTCAGAGCCCCTCTTGGCTTCCGCATCTGTGAAGAGCGAGGAGTGTTCTGGCACAGGGGGCCGGCTTGCACAGGCCTGGATGGAAAGGGAGCCCCCATGAGTCAAGGGGAAGTCCAGAGACCCACTTGAGGCAGGCGTCTGCTTGAAGAGTGCCCTAAGTGAGTGTCAAGTGGGGGAGCGTGTCCTCTGAACATCCGGACTGTTCTGTTCAGAGAGTGGGAAGGCTCTCAGCTGAGCTGGAAATGGATCATTAGGAGTCTGAGGGGAACAAGTGGAAAGGCAGCATTTCTGGTGCTTTTCCCAGGAGCGTGGAGTGTCTGGCTTGGGCAGAGCTCAGGAAGATGTCAGGACCCACCCAGCCCATGTGCTGAATGTGGGGACTGGTCCCACTTCTCCATTAATGATGTGATAATCCAAGAGAGACACAAAGAAGCCTTCTCTTAAAGCAACCCCTGAACACTTGGTGAGATCCAAGGTCATTTGGCACTTGACCAAAGGATATTTAAGCTTCAGCCTCCTTCTTCCCTTGCATGGCCACACAGGGTGCGTGGGACCGTGAGTCACCCGCCTGCAGCAGGGAGCATAGGACTGGGGCCAGGGCTGGAGGGTGGCTCTGACCCAGGATTCCAGCAACCTCACCAGGTGAGATTGGCAACCCTCCCTCCTTATCCCAGCCTCAGCATCTCTTGTATCAGTAAAACACAAGGATTGGCCTAGGAGGCTTCTAAAGACTCTCACAGTTCAGGAAGTGCAGAATTGGGCCCTGTACTTGCACAGGTTTGAAAATAAGTGCCTCACTTCTCTCACCTTAATCCTGGCCGGGGGTCCTATCTTTATTTGAAATTTTGATATTTTATTCAGCATGGATTTCTTTTTGCTTTAATTTTGATGTTTTAAAATTAATAGACAATTCTTTTAGAGCAGTTTTAAATTTACAGAAAAATTAAATGGGAAATACAAAGTTCCCAGGCATCCAATCAAATGCATTCAATTCATGAATGTATTGTAATGTATGTATTGGCACATTAGAATTGATATTGATTAGTATCAATAGCATTGACTAGTATTGACACGTGAGTAGTAACTAAAGTTCACGGTTTACATTAGGGTTCATTCTTGGTGTTGTATATTCTGTGAGTTTGGTAAATTTATAATGACCTGCCTCTACCATTATAGCACCATGCAGAATAGTTCCTCTGCCCTAAAAATCCCCTGATCTCACTTATTCATCCCTTTCTCCTCTCCCCCGTTCCCAATCCCTGGCAACCACTGATCTTTTCACTGTCTCCATAGTTTTGCCTTTTCCAGAATGTCTTATCGTTGGAATCATACAGTCTGTAGCCTTTTCAGATTGGCTTCTCTCACTTAGCAATGTGTATTTCAGGTTCCTCCATGTCTTTTTGTGGCTTGGTAGCTCATTTTTTAATGGCTGAATTATATTCCATTGTCTGGATGTACCACAGTTTATTCATCCATCCACCTACTGAAGGACATCTCGGTTGCTTCTGATTCCTGTCTTTATTTGAAATTTTGATATTTTGTTTGCATTAATTGTGATGTTTTTAAATTTTTTCACTTAAATTTTATTTTTATTGATCACTAAATTTTTCTGGTTCCTTTTAAGTTTTGTGCATGAGGCACGCTCTAGTCCTGGCCCTGGTCTTACTTCTGTTTGCCCAATATTCAGAAGCGAGGGAAAGGCAGGTGATACCAAGGGTAGAGCAGAATCCAAAAGACACAGCCCAGAACAGGTCTGGGCACCAGGGTGCTCTGAAGCACCTTTAGGGGAGTCCCTGGAAATACTGATGGGCCCCTTCTTCTCCATTACCTCTGTTGTCCCCTACATCCCTCACTGTTTCTAAGCTCCTGCCCTGTCCTCTCGGCTGGATATCCAATCTTGTATAGCAATGCCAAGCCCTGTCTTTTCAAGCAGCTGCTTCTCTTACGTCTCCCTCCTTAAAAATCCACAAAGCTCCTCAGTGCCTTCTGCATCTGGTCCAAGCTCCTTGGCATTGGAGGCCCGTGCTCAGCCTGTGATCCCCGTAATTGGGTTTTCCACAGGCTTCGGCAATACCAGGGAGCTTTACTTGATCTCCCCTGCCTCCCCTTTCAGGATTTTGTTCGTGCCGTGTCACCTCACCTTGGGACACCCTCTTCAAGAGATGACAAGGCATCATGGAGGGTTCAATCCTTTCTGAACCAGCGACCTTTCTTCAAATAAAACAGTTCTTGAAAACCTTACATATAAAACAAGTCCAAACAGATCTGTTCTGCCTGGAGCTGGTGGACTCCCTCTTCTTCCCTGAAGCACCACCCCCAGAGCATGGGTGAGTCTGAGAAACGTTGATAGAAAAGACCCAGTCTTCAGTGTCAAATTGCCTGCGCTGGAGTCCTGGGCTTCCCCCACATGCCCTTTGTGGCACTCCAGCCACAAGATCAGGAGTCCTGCTGCCCTGAAAGCCTTGGGTCTTGTGCATCTGTCCTCCCACCAGACCCAGAAACTTTGTCTCATTGTCCCTCCTTCATCAGTCTATTTATTTACGCAGTCACCATTTACTGAGCACCTAATTCTACTACCATTTATGGAGTGCCAACTATGAGCCAGGTACTATTCCAGGCACTGGGGATGCAGGAGTGAATGAAATAGACAAATCTTTGCCCTCCTGGAGCCAACAATGGAGTGAGGGGAGACAGGTAAGAAACGAAACAAATAAATACAGTACCTGGAATAATTAGAAGATGATGAGTGCTGTGGAGAAAAATAAAACAGGGATGAGGCATCCCAATTTCAATGCAGAGGTCAGGGAAGTCTCCCGAGGAAGATGACTTCGGAACCAGGAGTTGAAAGCCGTAAGCACAAGCTGGGAAAGAGAACTCCAGGCTGCAGTAGAGCGAGGATCCAGGAGCATGTCTGGCTCACTGGGGAAAATCGAGGAGGCCCGCATGGTGGGGGCCGTATGAGCAAGAGGGATTTGGGGAGGAGGGGAAAGGAGGACACCGCTCTGCTGTGTAGGGCCTGGTAGGCATAGTAAGGTCCTTGGCTTTTTCCAAGTAATAATTAGAAGGTTTTAAGAAGAGAAGTAGCAAAATACAACTTGGATTTTTAAAAGAAGGTCTCGATCACAAATTCCCCACTGCTCATCAGATCCCCTCTACCCTGCTCAGAGTCCCAGGAGACCGATGGGTCTGGGACAATTGCATCCCAGAGCAGATCCAGATTTGGGGAGGCTTAAAGTTTAAACAATTTAGGTGGCCTTGTTTTAAAAAAGAAAAAAAGAGGCTGGGTGTGGTGGCTCAGGCTTGTAATCCCAGCACTTTTGGAGGCTGAGGCAGGTGGATCGCTTGAGGCCAGGAGTTCAAGATCAGCCTGGGCAACATGGTGGAACCCTGTGTCTACCAAACAAACAAACAAATTAGCTGGGCATGTGGCACATGCCTCTAGTCCCTGCTACCTGTGTGGCTAAGGTGGGAGGATCGCTTGAGCCCAGGAAGCAGAGGTTGCAGTAAGCCAAGATCGCGCCTCTGCACTCTAGCCTGGACAATAGAGTGACAAGCCATCTCCAAAAAAGAAAAAGAAAAAAAAAGAGAGAGGCCGAGGCGGGTGGATCACCTGAGGTTGGGAGGTGGAGGTTGCAGTGAGCTGAGATTGTGCCATTGCACTCCAGCCTGGGCAACAAGAGTGAAACTCTAGCTCAAAAAATAAAAATAGGCCGGGCGCGGTGGCTCAAGCCTGTAATCCCAGCACTTTGGGAGGCCGAGGCAGGTGGATCACGAGGTCAGGAGATCGAGACCATCCTGGCTAACATGGTGAAACCCCGTCTCTACTAAAAATACAAAAAAAAACTAGCCGGGCGTGGTGGCGGGCGCCTGTAGTCCCAGCTACTCGGAGGCTGAGGCGGGAGAATGGCGTGAACCCGGGAGGTGGAGCTTGCAGTGAGCCGAGATCGCGCCACTGCACTCCAGCCTGGGCGACACAGCGAGACTCCGTCTTAAAAATAAAATAAAATAAAATAAAATAAAAACTAAACAAACAAACGAAAACCTGCAAGTGAGAGGCCTACGGCTTAAGCTTCCTTAACATCTTACTAAGTTTGCTTTGACAATACTATTCAAGCTTCTTTGCCCTCTGGCTTCCAGCTGGGTTCAGCCAGGGGCAGCTGTGGCAGGAGATTGGAGGGCATGGGGAGAGAACGGTTGGGGTGCTCATTGTCTTGGTGGTGGCAGTGTCCTTCAACTGGAGGCACAGCTGCTGTGGGTGGCCCCTCTGACAGCTCCAGCTCTTGCTGGGTCCCAGTTGCCTCAGGAGTTTCTGGGCAGGTTTCTTGGCTAATGGAGACTTCATGAAACACTCCCCTTTGGAGTGTTCCAGGACCCAGCTGGTACACTCACTCTGGCTGCTCTGTTAAGAGTGGGCAGTTGGGGTAGATCCTAGAGGCCACTGCAAGAACCCAGGGCAGAGAGCTGATGGTGCTGGCTTGCTTCAAGGTGGTAGCAACAGGAAAACGATGACTCTAAGACTTCTGATCTGGACACCTTCTCCTGCACCCTGTACACCAGCCTGGAGTATCATGGAAACCCCATAAACTGATTGACCAGGACCCCACTGTTTCCTAACTCTCTGACTCAACCTTTCTAAGCCTCAGCTTCTCCATGGGTGAAATGGAGATTGCACGATACTTCCCTTGAAGAGCTCCTGGAAGCAGCCAACCTGTCACAGGTGCTCAGTGGATGTTTCCCTTCAAGATCCTCCCAGGCAGTCTCTGCTTTCTCCAGAAGCTTCCCCTGATCGATCCAGCCACACAGAATGAGCAACTGCTTCCAAAGCTTCTGTTGCATCCACAATCAGAATCAAAACACTTCTAACTTGATGCTTTCTACCATTTTCCGTGATGTCAGTGTTTGGTCTCTCCAGCTTGATTTTAGACGTTGGCAGGCTGCAAACTCTGTCCTCTCCTGAACTCCCCACGGAGCCCAAGTACAATGACATCAACCACAGCAGCAGCATTTACTGAGCACATCACAGGCCAGGAACTGTCCACCTTTATATACATTATCTTTTTTTAATGTTTTATCTTATTTTTAATTGACAAATAGTAATTGTATATACTTGTAAGGTACAATGTGGTATTTGGATACATGTATATATTATGAAAGGATCAAATCAGGCTAATTAGCATATCCATCACCTGAAATTTTTATCATTACTTTGTGATGAGAACAATTAAAATTCTCTCCTGTAGCTATTTTGAAATGCAAGCCCATTATCTTGTCTAATCCTGATAATAATCCCAGAAAGTAAGCAGTAATAGCATCCTCACATTATAAACAGGAAAACTGAGGTGCACAGTGGTTGAGCAACCTGCCTAGGGTTACACCTCCCCAGTGTGGATCAAGGATTCAAACCCAGATCCATCTGACTTCATAGCCAGCCCTCTTAATTACTGCACAATGCTTCCTTTTTATCCACATAAGCACTCAAGAAATATTTACTTATTGATTAATTGGTAGACTCTGCACATTAATACTTCCAAGACTGTCTCTTTGTATGTCAGTCTGTTTTCCCCAAATGCCAACTCTACTGAAAAAATGTATTGATCATTCCCTATAATAATTTGTCATCTGGTGATTGGGGTTTACAAACTGCCAATTGCCCAGAAGGAGAATGGGAATTTGGGCTGTTCAAATAGCCTTTTTTTTAGGAGTGGGAGTTTGTCAACGCACCCTTGTAGCATGTGTCTCTTCCCCTGCTGCAGGGCATGCCGGGGGAAGGGACTTCCTGCCTGATGATGGGGAGTGATCTGGGGGTCCTGGGACCCTCAGCCTGGCTGCTGGACTCTTCCCCTTGCCTCCCCCAGCCCCAGAGCCAGCTGGCTGAGACAGGCATTGAGTGATGTCTCAGGATAGATGCCTGTCAAGGGCTTCTCATGTTGTGACAGTAGGCAATTATGATTTATTTCACAAGAAATCAACAATAAACTTCAGCAAAGGAAAAAAAAAGATCAGATAATTTAGGGTGACAAAAGCACTTGAAGGAATTTTGTTGATGGATTTTTAACTAAAAGATAGAGAAGAAAATATTTTAAAGGAAGAAATATACACATACATGGAGAATCCCTAAATCTGCACTATCCACCTCTCCCCATCTCTGATAGCCAAGGAATTTCTCTTCTTCTAAGATCCAGATAAAAAATCTCACTTCATCCAGGAAGTCCTCCAGATTTCTCAGCTGGATATGACGACTTGGTCCTCTGAGTCTTCTCTCTCCCTTTATCTACCCCTCTCTAAAGGCACATCCATTTCCACCTTAACTTGGAGCTTTTTGTGAGCTCATCCAGCCCATCTGCTCTTTCAGAGATGAGGCAATGAAATGGCCTATGTGTGCTGTGCACATGTCTATGTGCTTTTTTGTACATGGTACAGTCCAATAAATAAAATCTGCATTCACGCACATGTGTGTCAGTATTGGTGTCCAGCTTCCTCAGGGTAAAGCAGAGGTCAATCACCCACCTTACAGTAGGAATGAACTTGTCAACATGATTCCAGTGGGAGAAGAAGAACCAAATAAACTCCCAGAGGCCTCTCTCTGTTCAGTTCTGCATCACTGGTTAAGAAACCTCACCCAGCAGGCAAGTCCCTCGCCATCTACACCCCAACCTTCCCCATCCTTCCTCTCTGAAAATAATTACAAACAATTTCAAATTCTGCATGAAAAGTGTTTGTTTCTACCTAGATGTTTGACCTGACTATAAATAGAGTATAATTTTGTTTTAGACATTGAAATTAGAGAACCAAAAGCATTCTATTATGTTAGTAACCATAAGCAAGAAAGCCAGAGGGGGGAAAGAGCTGTTGATAAGCATGGGTTTGAGTCAAAGAGGCCGGGTTTCAAATTCCAGCCTTGCTATTTCTGAGCTGTACGAATGCAGGCAAGCCACTATGTTTCCTGTTCTATAAAATGGGGATAGTGATACCTGCCTCTGAGAACTGTTAGAGATTAAATAGATGTTGCTTGTAAAGCCCTAGGCACAGTGTCTGCTTCATGGTAAGCCCTCAGCACAGAGAATCACACGCGTTGGGGCAGAAAACTGGGGTCTCCACCCGATGTCACATTCCGTGTCCGACTTTGGGCCAGTCACTCCCTTCCTCTGGTCCTTGGTTTCTCTACTGACCAAACAGTTGGGAGGGATGGCTCTGTGTCCTTTCTGTGTCTAAACATCTATGGGGACATGTTTCTGTCACTTATTTAGCCCCGAGAAATATGCAGCAGAGAGAGCAAGTGCATTGTGCAGAGGCAGGCAGCCCATGTTCAAGTCCTGTCTTCATCGCTTCTAGCAGCGTGGCCTTGAGGAAATCACTTAACTTGTCTTAGCATTTGTTGCCTCATCTATAAATAAAGACAATCATAACTATGTAACCTTTATAAATCCAGGGCCCCATGTGGTCTAGTCCAATTCTGCAGCCAAAAATAATTGAGAAGGAATTCCATTTTTACTAGAAACTCTCAAATTATACACAATAACTTTCCCCTGCAATATTGCTTTCTTCACTCCCAATCCTCTTGCCATCTTCCCAGTTGCTCTGAAGCATCTCACACTGTGTGATCATGAAGTACTCCCTGCAATGCCGTGTACACAGGACTCTTCTCCTCCCCTTGCCTACCCCTCCCTCCACTTTAGGAGAAGGTTGGAGGAGGTAAGTTCAGAGGGTATATTCAGAATTCTCTTTATTGGAAGAAGATAGGGTAGCTTATATGTGAATATTCCCAAGTAAATAAGGAAATCAGTTTCATCCTGTCACTCCTAAACATCTGCAGGGAGGGCAAAATTAGATTACTTATATTAAGCAGTCAGCCCAGTGTCTGACATATAGGAAGTGCTTGAGATACGAGAGTCATCATTAATAGCTGTTCTGAACCTGCTAGTTCACTCAGACCCATTCCACACTGCCACCCTTCCCACCATCACCCCCTCCATCTGTCTATCTCTCTCTGTGCTAGTCAGGTTCTCCAGAGAAACAGAACCAGCAGGACGTATAGAGATATATAAAATGAGATTTATGATGAGGGATCTGCTCATGGGACTACGGAGGCTGAGTCCCTCGGTCTGCCGTCAGCAAGCTGGAGGCCAAGAAAAGTCAGTGAAGTAATTCAATCTGAGTCCAGAGGCCTGAGAAGGGAACCAGTGGGGTAAGTCCCAGTTTGAGTCCTAAGCCTGAGAATTGTGGGGCTGATGCTGTTGGTCCTAGGCTGAGTCTGAAGGCCTGAGGACCCGGAGCACGGTTGTATGAGGGCAGGAAGAAATGAATGTCCCAGCTGAAGTGGAGAGCACATTCACCCCTCCTCCGCTTCTTGTTGTAACCAGGTTCTCAGAGGCCCTCACGATGCCCATCTGCATTGGTGTTGGTGAGGGCAATCATCTTTACTCAATCTATGGATTCCAATGCTAATCTCTTCCAGACACCCTCACAGACACACCCAGCAGTCATGTTTTACCAGCTATGTGGGCATCTCTTGGTCTAGTCAAGTTGATACATAAAATTGACTGTGGCAATCTCCTTCCTGTCTCTGAGCTCCATCCTGCTCACAAGTCATATCCCGTGCTGTGCCTGGAATGTCTTCCAGCAGTTCCAGCTCCCCCACCAACCCTTCCTGTATCCCAGGAAGGGAAGTGTTTCTGGTCCCAGCATACACACTGTTGGATGTCTGAACACGTCCTTCTAGTAACGCCCAGTTGCCTCTCCCCTTCACAAAAGGCCCTCCCACCACTGTGAGCACATAAACAAACACGTTGATTGGCTCATCAATGTCGCAGGGGGCCCTGAGGCAGCTGCTGGTGATTCGGCGTGCATCTCGAAGTGCAGCCCATAGGAAGACCAGGGCTGAGTCTCCATGGATCATCTAGTCCTAGTCAAGGAATGCGTGAGAAAGGAGCACCAGGCCAGAGTGAGGCTCAGAGAGGAACGCAAGAGAAGCCAAGGACCTTAGCGTGCTGTGAGGAAGGCAGAGCCTCTGGGAAGCGGTGGCATTGTACAACGAGCACTTAAAATCACAAGATTCACTGAGTGTTGAGGGAACCATCTCAATCTTATTTGAGGCAAAAGAATGAAGTTGAACTTTGTGCTCTCCATTTTGTCTATTTTCCCACCCCAGCTCAAGACCAGGCCTTTCTAGCAGCTCTCTTTCACCTTCTATCAAACTTTGACCTTAAAAACCTTCATCTCCCCACAAGTGGCATAAATGACCAAGAATAGAGCAAGGTGTAAATCCACCTCCCATTCAAGGGGACATGAGTATCCTAACAAGGCCCAAAGCCTTACAAAATCAATGATGTGCTCATGGGGAAACGCCAAGCTTCACCTGCAGACAAGAGAAGTATTGGGGGTTGGGGCGTGGAGAGGCCTTCTCAGACCCAGACATTCCTCCTTGTAGGGAAGCCAACCACTTCATGCTGCATAAGGCCAAGTCTTGTTGAAGATGTTAACATTGGTGGTGAGTGGTTGGAAATAATGTTTAACAGGAGGAAATACTTTTAATCCCTTCTGGCAGGAAAATAAAACCCCCAAAAAGCACTTTTTCAACTGAGTCCATGGTCACTGTCAATGTCCACATGGGAAATTAGCGGTATGTGTGAAAATAACTAGCAGGCTTGGGGGACCTGACAACCCACATGTCACCAGTGAGATGAGGACATCCAGACCCCAAATAAGGCCATAGAAACAGCATCTATGGTGAGAGAGCAGAATGCCCACTAAACTCTGGGATGCTCGGGGCCCCACAGTGAAATGCCATCATGAGGAAGAACAAGGAGCCTGACCAAGAAGTTCCAAATTCCTGTTACAGAAGGATTCATGGAAGGGCTCCAAGGAATCTGTCCAGGAGAAGAAAAGACTAGTGGCCTTTGTTGAGCAATGAAGTTTGAGGAGGGAGGATAGAGAGTTCTGTTAAGGAGTTGACAGAGGTATGAGGTTTGAATATTTGCAAAGCCCTCAAGAAGACTGTCAGCCGGAAGTCACAGGGACATGCGTTTCAGTTTCAGTGAGGACACAGGTTTCCATAGGAAGAACTCTCTAACACCCAGAGCTGACCAGAACAGGAAGACTTACTGGATATCTACGTAGAGAGGGCAGACTAGCAGGAAGGGGAGCTCTGGGCATTGGACGGTTGGGTGAATGGATAGATGGGTAGGTAGGTGGATGGATGGACAGCTGAACAGATGTATGAATGGATAGATAGACAAGCAGATGTATGTATGTATGTATATATGGACAGTTGTACAAATGTGTGAACACATGGATGAACAGGTATCAATGAATGGTGGAAGGAGGGACACACAGGCAGATGTATGTAAGGATGGATGGATGATGATGAGTGGATGCCCTCAGAGCTGTCTTCCAATTCTGAGAATCTACAAATATCTCAAAACTGGGGCAAGGAATACCCATGCCGTAGGATTTCACAGATCAGTAAAATATAAGGGACTGACATAAAGTTACCATCTTTTAATTCTGTCAAGTTAAGAACATCAGTGTGACAACCAGATTCTATTGAAAAAGATGAAATAGACTAGAATGGAATAAAGAACAGTCTTTCCCAAGCAAGAATCATTGAAACCTCCCTTATCTCTCTCTCTCTCTCTACACACACACACGTGTATATATATATACACACACACACACGTATGTATCTGTGACATTAATTTTACATTAATATTATTATATATTATATTGTCTTCACTTTTCTTATTTAATAAACCCAGCTTTGAGTGCATAATAATGTATGCATTAGTGATTTATGCATACATTATTTGTGATTTTCAATTACATTCCTGAGCCACAGACCATCATGTGTAAAAAAGGATGAATTTATACCAGTGGTCAAAAATGTCATGGCCTTGGAGACCAGGCAGACAACATAATTAAAGCAGGTGGAGCACGGGGATTGCGGGGCAGTGAGGAGCAGTGGAAGCCACACTCACCTGACATCTTCAGTTCCAGCTCACTGTCACCATGCAGGATAGCAAACTGCATGTTGCTGGCTAGATTTTCAGATCTATCAGGAGAAGCTGGAAATATACATTTTATGGGGAATGTCTTGATTTCAAAATATCTGCATTAATTTTTAAAATTGCCCTGTGTTCAGGCCAACATTGTTTAGCGGAGCAAAATACACACACACCTGTGGGCTGGGTTTGGGCTGTGTGCCATGGCTTTGCAGAGAGGTTGCAAACCCTTAGCACATGGGCCAAACCTGACCCACAGGTGTGTGTGTGTGTGTGTGTGTGTGTGTGTGTGTGTGTATTTGGAGTTGGGATGGGAAGGAGGATGGAGTTGGGATGGGAAGCAGTGGGAAAAGGTACTAAAAAGAACAAGCAAAGAGCTTTTCTGATTACTACTGGGGTGAGGGGGCACCAAAGAGGGCCACCAGATTCCTCCTGCTACTGAATGTTTTCTCTGCAGTCTATTTCCGGAAGAGCTGTAATCGGACTCCCAACAACCTGTGATTTACATCCCGGCCGGTGTAAAAGATATTGTGCGGAGTCTTCCGAGTGTGCTCTGTGTGTTTGTATAAATCTCCCTACTCAAAATATCTCCCACAGTTGACTGACAGCCCATGTAATTTAGCAGAAGGCTAAAAATTAAAATCTTCGAGCCTGCCGAGGGAGTGAAAGAATACAGTAACACTACGGTGCCGCCCCCTCGCCCAGGCCCAGGCTCGGCAGATGCCAGGGCTGTTCATTTTGGAGACGGAACAAAATATTTGTATTTAGATTTATTAAGTCATTATTCCACCATTTGTTCCAATGCGCTTTATTAAAACCAGATCTCATCTCTGTTTTGAAAGTATTACCTGATTTACATAAGCCAATCCCAGCCCTAATTATGGCTTCCTTTGGTGTCTTTTCATTCCGGAGGAGGCTTGCTCTCCCCCTCCTGTTTTTTGTCGCCTGCCTTTATGGCCCATATGTCTGCCTTGAGATAGCAAGCATCTTCAGCCTATAAATAGACAGTTCAGAACAGCCCTGCTGCCAGTTATCTGTCCACACATCAACATTACCATAATTGCAACAGTGAATGTGTAATCTCTCTAATCACACGTTCCAGTCGGGAAACTGGATTGGGTTTCATAAATTGTATAATTTGAGGCTTTCCTGAGCTAACCACTGGGCGGGCAGCCTGCTGTGGGCTTGTCTGTGCCCCTCAGCCTGGCCAGGCCTGCCCAGGGCGGCTTGGTGACACACAGCTGAGGCGGGCGCTTGGCTGTGGATAACGGCAGTGCCACCCTCTCTCCTAGGCGAGGCTGCCTGGGGAGTACGAGAAGAACAACTTTTTGAGGACTATTATGAGCCAGGCAGTTTGTACATGCTCTCCTCTTTTAATTGTCATTCTGTTAGCCTTTTGGGGAAAATGCCATAAATATTCCCATCACACAGATGAAGACATGAAGGCTCAGAGAGGGTAAGTGAGGTTCCCAGGGTCACACAGCAAGTAGCTGTGACCCAAACTCAGGTCTGAGATGCCACATGCCATGCCCTTAACCACCGCTTTCATCTACAACATGGCACCATTGAAGGCTTCAGTAGATTTAATTGTTTTGTTTCTCCAAAATAATTGCATTTCTGTCATTTTAGCCAGTTCTCAAAACCGACCAGGAGGATGTCTTTGTAGATAACAAAATTGAGACTCAGACAGGTCAAGTATGCTGTCCAGGTTCACACAGCTTGTGGAGGTAGAACTTAGATTCAATCCAGGGCTGACTGCCTTGCCTGTGTCTGCCCTTCCTGATGCCTCCACAGCCCAGGGGCTCTCTGGGGGTCCTTCTCTTCGTTTCAGAGCCTTCGTTTTCCTTGTCAGCCTCTCAGAAGGATGCTGTAATTGCACTAGTGTCAGCAGGCAGAGTCCTGGGGGAAAGTGGGGAGAGGGGCCGGCCTCTGCCAGCTTCGGCAGAACCCCTGAGACAGCTCTCCCTTAGCCCTGCAGGGACTCAAGAAAACTGCCTCAGAGGACCCTCGGGGAGCTGCTGGGGAAAGAGCTGCTGTTGTTTTGCATTACAAGCTTCCTCGGGGCAATGTTATTCATGCTGAAGGTCCCCTGAGTGGCTGATGACACCCTCATAGATGGGCTGGTCCCCACAGATGAAGCTTCTGCTCCAGCTCTGCCCAGTAATTGCCAAGGCTTGCAAAATGTTAGATGTCTATTAGCTGTTTTAAATTGAGTGCTAATCAGATGATGACGTTGTTACCAGGGCAGTCTCTCAGGTCTCTCTTTCTCAGAAGGAACCATCTAATCCAACTCCCTTATTTTTTCCAGAGGAGGAAAATGACCCTGAGATAAAGGAAGAGACTTGCCCAGGGTCGTAACTAACCTGAGTTCTTTTTTGCAATGGGTATTGGGCTGCACGTGTGCATGTACATACACACCTCTTGTCACACTCTCATCTCTACATGAATTGACTGGGCCTCCTGGCTCCTTCCTCCCGGTTCTGAAGCACTCCCTGCCAGTGTTCTGCCTGGAAGACTGGGGACCAGAGCTCCTCTCCTCTGCCCCATTCCCAGAGTGCGAGAAAACTTCATTCTCACATGGTTGTCACTGCTCCTGATCCACGAAGTGACCTGGGGCTTTACTGAGTGTCACAGCCTGGTCTGGGTCATGGAGATGGGGACACTCAGGGTACCCTTTCATTTCTCCCAAACCCAGTCCCAGAAACAACTGGGTTAAGTGGAATGAGACCTCCCAACAGGAACTGCCCAGGGCATGCCATGGCAGCAAACTAGACCAGTGCTACTCAAAGTGTGGTCCACAGACCAAACAGCTGCATCAGCATCACTTGGGAACTAGTTTGAAATGCAAACTCACAGGCCCTACACCCAGCCTACTGAATCATAATCCCTGAGGGAATATAGGGGAGACTCTGTTTCAACAGACCCCTTGGGGTTTTGGATGCACGCCTGGGTTTGAGAATGACAGTCTGCATCCAGCCCACCCCTGAATATCCTTCCCAGATGTAGAAGTCTTGAGGCTATGGATCCCAAAGGTGCGAAGGCTTGGCCTAAAACAGAGGATGCCAGGAAAATAGAAAGCTCTGGTACCCTCCCTCTCAGCTGCACAGCCTCACCTCCTACACTCCTCACCACAGTTTCCAGCTCCATGAACACGAGACCCCTCCCTGTTCCACCTTGCTCTGAGCCTAACCTGTTCCCACTGCCAGAAATGCCTGCCCCGCCCCACCTCCTCCCCACCCTGATGGTTCAGCCCCAACTCATGTCTCATTTGCATCTAACCAGAGTTGCTCCTGGCCTTTTCCAACCAGAATTCCTTTCTCCCTCCTGAGAGCTTCAGTAGCACTTTAAAAATTATACTCCTCGAGCAAAACTCTATTGCCTGTGTTCTCTGAGCAATGCACGGGTCTTCCCTACACTCTGAGTTCCTAGAGGCTCCACCACTTCTGGCAATGTCTGGCCATAGTAGGTATGCAATGCATGCATGTGTGTGTGTGTGTGCATGTGTGTGTGTGTGTGTGTTGAACTCCAATTGCACTGACCGCGGGGTCCCCAAGGATCAGGGTCTGTGGCAAACTGTGTGTTTGCTCCAGACCCACAGCAGATGTCATCACTTCACAACCAGCAAGGGTGCCAGGCTCCCTTCACCTTTCCTCCCTGGGGCCCCTATGGGTTGACCTCAGGGTTATCTCTCAGGTCACGTCAGGGAGCCCTGGCTCACCTTTCCTCTGCTGGTTTCCCCTGACACCCACCCATGCCAGCCTCTGGCTAACCCCACCCTGTTGAGACACGTCAGGCTGGGCCCAATGCCTGAGGCACACATGGGGGCAGCTGTGCTCAGTCCAGGAAGATGCCTGTGGTGTGACCTCCTGCATCACTCCTGACCCAAATCCATAGAGCTTGTCCAGGGTGCTCACACAGCTCTCCTCTGGGCCCCACACAAAGTCTGCCCCTTCCGGGAAGCCTTCCTTGGTGCTCTGACCTCGGAAGCAGGAGATGTGGGTTCTCTCACACGCCCCCATCCCACATCCCAGCAGGCTCATGCCCAGATCCTTGGTGTCTCAGGACTGCAGAGACTTCCTTAGTCACAAGCAGAGAGACTTACCTGCCTGAAGGCAGCAGGTTGGCTCCATGGGCTGCTAGCTCCGCATCCAGAAACAAACTTTATGAAGTCGGATCTTATTCCGACTCCCACCCACCCACACTGTCCCCTCCTTTCCTGAGTTCTGCTCGCTGGTGGGGGTGGGATGCTCACCTCACTTGCTCCCTGCTGCCTCAGGGAGCTTGCACGTGCTCTTCCCTCTGCCAGCAATACCCTTTCCCTAAGCATTTCAAATACAGCACTGGAAACTAGTGGCGAGGGCAGCAGATGCAGGGACTTGGCTGGGAGTGGGATGGAGAAGGAGGACAATTGTGCAATGAAATGGCAGGACATGGGAAAATAAATAATAAACAGCAAAAGTGCTGTCACTAATCTGCTGGGTGACTTTGAGTAAGTCCTTTTCCCATTCTGGGCCTGAGAGATAAAAGGCTTGAGTTCCATATTGCCACAGCATCCTGCTCCAATCATGAGAAATAATACAGTGACGTGTGCATGGAGTGGGAGGGCCCGTGCGTATGTGATAGAGAGAAAGAGATGGGGGGGGGTTTCTCCAAGCACACATGGGACCCATTTAACCAGATTCTGCTTCACCTTCTTTTCTTTAATCCCCAGAGATGTGACTTGCTCAGTGAACTCCCACTGAGTGCTCCCTGGGTGCCTACTGGTGTCAGGTCCTCTGCTGGGGCCCTGCTTCTTACAGACGAGTCCCTCCCTTGAAGGTCGTCATGCCTGATGACCATTAGCAAAGCCTTCCTGTGTCTAAAGGATCACTCACTCCCTGTTTGCTCAGAGCTTAGGACGCACAGCCTCACTAGAAGGTTTGGAAAGCGCCCTGCGGTGGAAGGTACGTCACTGGCATGCAAATTGGGAGGCTTAGATGGCAGATAAAAGATTGGTTTGTGTCACAGGCAACCCCAGCCAGAGTGGTGTCTTGTTACGGTGTCTCTGGGCTGGACTCGGTGCCCCTGGAATGTGAACTAGATGCGCAGTGAGGTTTCCTGTTGATACTTGTCCTGGCAGAGTGGTCCACTGGCTTAGCTGCTTCTCAAGTTGCACAACACCTGGGCCTCCCAGCGGGCGCTGCTGGTGCTGGAGGGCAGAGAAGCCTCTGCCTGCAGGGCCGGTGCCCTCCTCTGCCCACTGCCCGTGGTGAAAGGTGGATTCCCGGCCAGACCCAGGTCAGGAGGTGACTGGGAATCCAGGAACTCCTCCCCAGGAACTCCCCCTGGCCCTCCAGGGAGGGGCCTGGTTGCTCAGAAGGGCACATGGCAGGGATGACACTGGCAAAGCGGGGAACAGTGGGAGGCCGGGGAGGAGGGAGCCACACTGCCGTCCCTTCCTCAGGGGAAGGTGTGGAGCAGAGCCACTAGCCTGCCTGAATCCTATTATATGCAGGGCAACCTGTGAAGACCTTTCCCATATTCCCTGTCGGCCTTACCATGTAACTGAGAAGAAAGGTGAGGATGTGGGAGATGAAGTGACTTGCCCTGGGATTGTTTTTTTCCAAAGTTCAGGGATCTGACCTCTAATCCAATGTCCTGTCTGAAGGGCTGTTGGCCTGGTTGGAGCTCCCCAGAAGCCGGCAACAGGCAAATATGCCTCAGTTCAGGAGCGCCAGGGGCAGCCCGGGCTATCATGGCCCATTTAGAGGGCTCAGCTAACTTCAGGGTGTCCTGAGGCCACCAGCCTGGCTGGGAATACTCTCCTGCCTTCTTTCCAGCCTTCTGTGGGAGCTGCGTCCAGCTGGGCAGTGACTCAGCAGCCCTCATTCCCACGTGTGTGTGGGAGGGCAGGCTCTCTCCCCGCTGTTGGCTTGGCTCCGTTGGCCCGTCTGGGGGTGCCCCGGCGGCCAGCCTGCCATCAGCAAGGCCCTGGGATTTTGGCCAGCCTTCCCACAGCTCAGTCACAGAGTTTGCTCTCTTTCTAGCCCTCCAGCCTTTCCCCCGAGACTGGAGGGCTACTTCTAAGTTCTTCTGGCCACCTCAATCGTCGCTCAGCCAGGGAGCCCAGGTTGTGGGTGACTTCCTTAGCACTGTCCCGGAAACCCTGTGCTGTCCTCAGAAGCAGCCCACCTCCTAGAGCAAATAGCTTGTTTGCCAGGCTCACGGGCCTCCCCGCCTGCTCAGAGTGCGTCCTGTGGTGCATGAAGAGAAGGAATTGAGCAAAACGCAGGCAAGAAAACCAGGCAGGGAAGTGGATCTTGGCTGGACCTTTAACGGGATGTATGGGAGGGTGAGCTACGGTGAGATCCGGCAGGTAGGGCACTAGCCCATCTGCTCACTACCAAGAGAAACATCACCCCACATGCCCTGGCTCCAACCCCAGGGATGGCGCGCTGGCGGCATTGGCATAGCTGTGGAAGCTTGAGCAAGGCTGGTAAATTCTCAGACTCTGTTTCCACATCTGTAAAATGGGCATGCTAATGCCTGTCAACCAGATTTGTTCGACACAACACATACAACCCTTTTACTAAGGGGCTTGGTGGAAGGCCTGCTCCAACATGCTTCAGACGTGGAGATTGCTTTCCATCCTAGATGTGGGTCCAACAAGATTTCTGCAATCTTTTATTGGTCTCATTTCATGCTCATCATCCTGGGACTCTGTGGGAAAGGACCCATGAGGGGCCCTGCAAATGCTGCAAGTGCCGGCCGCTGCTGCTGGTCTTCCCAGAAACTCTCAGGGAAGCAGGGTAAGTGGGGAGCCTGGGTTGGAAACAGGAAATACTTTGCTAGCAGTCATTCCATAAGTTAGGAAGACTACAGGAATTCTTATGGAGCACCAACTATGTGTCAGCCACTAAGAGAGACACTTAGGGACACTGAAGTGCCTAAGACATGGCCCCTGCCAAAACTAGGCCCATGTGGCAGAGGAAGGAAGGAAAGAGAAGGGAATATGCAAATGACCTCCATCCCAGATAGGTGAAAAGTAGGCTGCGCATGAGGTACAGACACCTCATCTGGGAAATCCCAATGCAGTGAGAAATCAGGGCTGCTCCAGGGAACAGAAAAGGCTGCACGGAGAAGGAGCAGGAGTTTGCAGGGTGGAGAAGGGAGAGACATGGTTTGAAGGTCCCAGGGGCTCCAGTAGGGATCACGTGCCTGGGCTGACCAGGGGACGGGGTCTCTCCTAGAAGACCCAGACGTACTGAGGCGTCTCCATGCCAGCACATGTGGCTCCACAGGTATTGCAAGACCCCCATGGGGTGTCGAGACACATCCTATGACCTAGATCTCTGCCTCGCAGGAACTGGTTGGGTGAGATGAGACTCATCCTGGGCATATGTAGAGAGCAATTTTTACCAGCATGTCTCCAACTGCAGGTGTGGCCTATGAGATCTGATGTCACTTCCCTCCTCAGGTGACCCTGCCAGCCCCTCTGCAAAAGGGGACATAGGCACACAATTTTGCACATTGTTTCCAGGGGCTCAAGGACATCCCCTCACCAGCCCATCTCCTTTGAGGAACCCTCAATGTGGTTCAACTCCTGGGTTTTGCAGATGAGGAAACTGAGGTAGAGAAAGAATGTGCCTTGCCGAAGGTATGTGGTGACTCAGGAAGGAACAGGCCTAGACTTTTGGCTTCTACCCCAGAGTTCTCCCATGGGTGCCTGCTGTGGCCACCTCCTCAATCTGTGCCTCTGCTCAGCTGCAGTTTTCAGCATCCTGCCTCAGGACAGAGGGGACAGCACGCACTTTCTATCCCTCTCAGCCATCACTCTTCCCGACCCAATCCTCCCCCTCTTGGTGAAACTGCCTTTGCGCTTTCTTCCCAGGAGCACGGTCCCACCGGTTCTCCGCATCCTGGTGCCCCATCTCTGGGAAAGGCTCCACCATGCCCGCACTCACCCAAGTTGCACAGGGACGTCTTTCTCCCCTTCTCCCCCTGCTCCCCCTCCGCAACCAACTCCTACCTGGACTGGCCTCTCGCTCAAACCCAGTCCTTACTGTTTATCAACAGGAATCCAGGCCCTCCTCACCTCTTGCTGCAGCCATTATCACAGCCAGAAAAACATTTCTAAAGCACACAAACATGTCACGGTTCAGCTTAAAATCTTGCAGAGGTGACCTATGGCCTTGAAAATTAAGTTCAAGTCCTCGGTGTGGTCTACAAAGCCCCCCATGGCCGGCACAGCCCCTCCTTACCATGTGCCTACATCCATTCTTGGCACCAGTTTGGCAAATCCTCCATGCCCCCAACCCCCTGAAGCCCATTTGCTCCTGCTGCTCTTCCTATCCAGAGCAAGAATATGTGCGTAGACCAGCTTCATACCCTTTAACCTTGAGGTCTGCTTGCATGCTTGTTTTTAAAATTCAGTTCCCTCTCGACAGCGATACTCTTAAAGGGGGCCATCCACTTTCCCACTTATGGGCTTTTAAAAATCTATATGGAACACTTCATGAATTTTGTCATCCTTGCACAAGGGCCATGCTAATCTCTGTATTGTTCCCATTTTTTAGTCTGTGTGCTGCTGAAACAAGCACATTTATGGTTTTAGAAGATAATCTTAGAACCTTACACACAAGATAATCATTTGTAAACACCCTTCCACAGTAGTTTTCTTACATGAGCAGACACAATTTTTTACATATAAGTACTCCTAGGGCCTGAAATTAGAGTCAGGACAAAGTGTAAATACAAGTGTCTATGACTAGCAACATGCAGTGGCTCATTTGCTGATGAATAAGTAGCTGAACCCAGAAGCTCAACCTAAAAATTTAACAGGAACAAGGGCTGATATTCAAAGTCCCAAACAGTTCAAAGTTGGGAGGGTAATTAAGAGCCACTGAGATGTGCTGTCAAACAGGCAGATGAGAGCCTGGGATGCCCCCTCCTCCCCTGCCTGGGCTTGGCTTGACAGCAGAGGTCACAAATGCAGCCCCAAACGAACCACATTCCCTGGCTCTTAGAATTGGATCTTCAGCTTTCTAGAACAGCCCTTCCTGTGTTATGTCTGCAATGTGTAGAATCTGATAAGAAACTTGTTCCAAAGTTCAAAAACAACAGGACTTTGTAAATAGTTCCAAATAGAAGCCCTATTCATGCTGGGGAGGGAGTATGTGTGGGAGATGAGAAGGTCCTTCACTCAGACAACCAGAGCGGGAATCCCAGCACCACATCGGTGGACCATGGGCCACTTCACTTCTCTGCCCCTGGTCTCCTTACCTGCACAATGGGGATTATAACAGTACTTACCTCCTTGGGCAGAAGAATGACAATTCGAGTAAAACACGGAGCATACAGTATGTGCTCAGTAAATATTAGTTGTGGAAGTTGCCAATAAAACCAACAGTGTGAGCAGAGCAGCCATATATTTAATCAATATACATTAAAAATAATCTTTGGCAGAGTGAGAATATCTGAGCTGTGCAAGCAAATGGTATGGGCCAGCATCTAGAACTGCAGCTCAGGAAGAAGAACTCAAGCAGAGCTGAAAAGCCTGTGAGGGAGACAGATGGCAAGAGGAGTCGGCTGAATACAGCTCCAGGTCCTAATCCTGGAGCTGTAAATGTGACCTCATTGGGAGGAAAAATTAAAAAATCTTTGCAGATCTGATTAAGTTAGAGAATTTGAGATGGGGAGAATATCCTAGATGATCAGGGTGTATCCTAAGTGCAATCACAAGCGTCCTTACAAGAGACGAGCAGAGGGAAATTTGACACACACAGGAGAGACAGTGAGGGGAATTGAGAACAGAGAAAGATCTGAAGATGCTGGTATTGAAGATCCAAGTGATGAGGCCACAAGCCAAAGGATGCTAGCAGCTCCCAGAATCTGGAAGAAGTGAGAATAAATTTTCCCCTAAAGCCAGAGGAAGCACAGCCCTGCCGACTCCTTGATTTTAGCCCAGTGATGCCGATTTTTGACTTCTGTCCTCCAGAACTGTGAAATAATAAACCCCTGTTGTTTTAAGTCACCATGTGTGGGGTGATTTGTTACAGCAGCCACAGGAAAACCAGCCAGGGTAATGGCTCATGAGGCCCATTTTACTTATGAGGAAATACAGACTCAGAGACTCAGAGAGCAGCAGTGATTTGCACAGAGCCACACAACACAGTAGCCCCTTTGGCCAAGGCCAGACCAGGTTAACAGACCCCGAACCACTGCGCTCCTGCTTCCATCTGCCCTGCTTCCTCCTGGCCATGCTGGGACCCCTGGGAGGTCTTAGACCTGAGATGCCTCTAGTTTCCACAGTGATGTGTATTTGCCCCCAGGCGAATCTTGTTGGTGCCAAGCCCCAACCCGTGGCCACCATTGCCCTCAACCGTGATGTGCTCCCATTGCCCGTGTCACAGGCTGGTTCTGTGGGAGTGAACTCTGGGAGGGAGTTTGGGGTACCAGGGGTTTATTAAAGATCCGCACCAGTGAAAGAAAAGGAGAGAAGTTGGATTCAGCCAAAGGAGATTGAAGGCAAACTGCAATGCAAGTTTGACCAAGCCTCAGTCACCTGGCAGGGAGTCATCCTCTGTCTAGCTGAAGTAGCCAGGACTTTCCACTCCCATCATGCTCAGTCACCAGATGCAGGCTACCCCCGGGAGGGCATGACCTCAGAAGAGGTGGGTGTCTGCAGCTGAGGTAGACACCCTGAAGGAGCTGACAGCTGGGGCTGCCTGCCTGCCACGCTCCCTGCAGATGGGCAGCGGGGTCTTCTTGGGAGGGAGCTCTGAGTGTGTGGACCTACAGCTACCACTGTGTTCTGCAAACAAGGCAGGCGTCTTCCATCAGCAGTTCCTAAATGGCTGGCCTCCCAGTGCAGGCTCCATGCTGCAGAGCGACCTCACACTCTCCATAACTGAAGTACGTTCTGTGCTCACCTGGGAACTTGTTAGAAATGCAGAATGGATATTGGGCCTCACGTTCCGTTTTGAGAAGGAAGTAATAGACCCAGACATCAAGGCCAGCAGTAGTCTGTTTTGGTTGGACCCTAGAACTAAGAATGATTTTTGTACCGTTTACAAAGAAGAATATGTGACAGAAAGTGTACGGCCACAAGATCTAAAATATTTACCAGGTGACCCTTTACAGATAAACTTTGTTAGCCCTACCCTAGAAACTGAGAGTTATCTATGCATCTCAGTCTCAGTTTCTTGCTGTCTCCCTCCTGGCCATTCCAAATGCAAATAAAAAAAGCATCCCAAGGCAAAGGTAGGCAGCCCAGGCTGCTGTTTGGAGCCATTGAGGGCATTGCAGGGACCTTCAGACCTTCTGCCCTCGCCCCACCATCTCCACACTTGTGCCCGGCAGCACACCTGCACCGCCGCTCCTCTTCGGCTCTGTCTGGGCTTCTCGTCCCCAGCATTCCCTTCTCCAACAGGCCTTTCATCTTTGCAGCTTTTTTTTTTCCCCCAACGTCCCTGACTCTCTTGTGAAATGCAAATTAGTTAGCATCTAATTACTCACTCGGTGCTGCATCTAGAGCCTTCTCTTGTTAGGGTCCTGTCCAACGTCTCTCTCATCAGCTGAGAACTCAGCCCATTAGGAAGAATTCCCATTTGGGGGAGGCGGGCAGTTCCTTGCCCCTCCCTCTCTCCCTCCCGGACTTGTCAGTAACCACCTCATCCGTGGATTCCAGAAACACACCTGCCGGGGTGGGGTAGTTCCACCCACCACTCACTCTAATTACCAGAATCGCTTCTGGGAAGAGTTGTGCCAGGGCTGTGCTGGGCATGGGAATGAGACCCAGCCCCTGCCCTCCAGGAGGCTGCGTGTGTAACCAGGCATGAGCCAGCAGAACAGTGGCTGATGAAATGAGGAACATGGCCTAGGGCATGGTGCAACCTTTCAACTGCGATGGGCTGATTTTCAACCTAGGAGGTAGATGGCGGAGAGCTGGAGTCCATGATAAGCCTTAGCATGCAACCTTTAAGTCATGGAGATGCAGCGTGGTACAGGAGGAAGAGTACAGGGCTCCAACCTACCACCTCTTTGCAAGACTCTGGGCCTTGAACCCCCTGAGCCTCAGTTTCCTTATCTGGGATTTGAAGATAATAGAGCCAGCATGGGGAAAATGAGCCTCTGAAAGTGAAGTGTCAGGCATGGGCTTGGAACCATGTAGGTGCTGAGCATGTGTTAATCCCATTTCCGTGGCCTTTGTGTGGCCAGGGGTGGTCCAAGACAGATGGAACTTCAGTTGAATTTCTGTCCAGGGAGTAGCCCCCACCTTGGCTCCTGCCCCACCCTCCCATCTCCTCATAGCCCACAGTTGTTCTCATCAACTCCATCCTATGCCAGCCAATCCTGGCAAAAGTCGAAAGGCCATTTGTCTACCTGCTACCTGGAAGAAGATTATGCTCCACATGCCTTAGCTCAGGAGGCTTAGTCATGAGAGCTGGACTCCTGCAATCTAGCATTCCAGGGCTCTCCCCACAGAGGCATGCCTCGAGCCCTACCTTCACTGTGCCCTGGAGACCCTCTGGCCTCAGCAGTCGGCCCAGGTCTAACCCATCGCAGTCCCAATCAGCCCTGCTACTCTCAACTCAGCTGGCCACAGGCAGCCTAGCTTCTCCACTGCTCTGGTTACTCCCATTCAGACTGAACTCTGTTTTCCGAAACCCCCATCTCTCTAGTGCTTATGGTTCATATGGGACCACCACGCTCTGAATTATCCATGGGTCAGTTCTTGGAGAAATGTCATTTATCCATTTCTTGGGACAGTAACATTGAAATTGGCTTTCCCAGGCCTGCAACAAAGCCAGGAAATGGAGAAATGTCATTTATCCATTTCTTAGTCTGTGTGAGTGTGAATGTGGTCTTGTCTCTCCAGCAGACTCTAAGTGCCTTGAAGGAAAAGACCACACCAGACACCCTAAGATACCAAGCACAGCACAGTGTTGAGACTGACAGGCTGGGCGCACACCTTGGCGGGTGGAATGGAAGACCTGACATTCACCCTCGTGTGGCTCACTGGTGCCAGATCAGCAAATGTATTTGGTGGAAACTGGAGAGGGTAGGAGGAGAGAAAGAATGAGGGTTTATTGAGCACCTATGATGTGCTAAGCTCAGATGCTACTCAACCATTTCAAGCATGGGCTAACATTTAATGCTCACAACAGCCTTGTGAGATAGAAATTGTTCTCCCCCATATTATGGTGGGAACCTGGACCCAGAGGTATTTAAATGACCAACCCAAAGTCCTGTCACTACCGAGTGGTGGAGCCCAGCTCAAACCCAGACCTCCAGTGTCATGCTCATTCTGATTGGCCAGGTTGCCCAGCGCTCTCTTCCCTCTCACCCCAGCCTGGGTTGGCAAACCCAGGCCATTGGTTCCACCTGTTTCTCTGCTCTTGACCTCCAGTAACGTTTGCTCCCTCTTTCCTGGCCAGTATCTTGCACCTGGCACTGAAAATCTGCACCCCTGGGGAGGCCCAGCCTTCCTGCATCTGGATCACTGGTCAGATAACCCTGCCTGAGGTAACCAGTGCAGGGCCCTTGGGCTCTCATCAACCAGCTGCTGCCGTGGTAGGCTTCTGTGTTCAATGATGTCAGAGCTAGAAGGCCCTTTGAGGCCCTGCCAGCCCAACCTCACCATTCTACTGATGGGGAAACTGAGGGTCAGAGAGGAAAGTGGCTTGCTCAGGCCTTCCATCAAGCCAGGTCCAGGAGCTAGGTGTCCTGACTGCCGGTCTAGCCCTCATCCTACCACCCCAGCTCAGTTTCACAAATGTGCAGAGAAGACAGAAAAGTCAGGTGTTCCTGGGGCCACGCAGAGAGAAGGCTTGCTCTTGCTCTCTGTTTCCTTCTGCTTGGTCTCCCCGAGATAGCCACGCAGCTAGAGTAGGCCCGTATACTGGCACTGATGGGGTAGGAGTGTGGCAGGAGGAGGTTGGCAAGTCTCATAAATCTTCCTGGAAGAAAGGCCTTGAAGTTGGGTGAGACCTGGCTCAGTGCATGAAGGAAGAGGCTTTCTGGGCTGAGGCAAGAGACAGGCTGAGGGGCAGGAGGCAAAGGACTTGATGGACAGACAGAGGACCCCATGGATGGTATGAACATCCTGGCACAGAGTGGGGACCATGGCTTAGCTGCCCCTTGTCCCTTTGCTCTGGGGAATGCCCCTGGTACCCCCCGGGGCTGTGAAGAACTAAGCCAGTGTTTCCCAAGATGGTTGTTGAGACACAACCCCACACTGGCAGGACGGCTCTGGGAGAGGGCTATATTCCCATATCTGGCTCAGCTCCCACTCAAGGGAGCTGCCCACACACGTGTCCTCCTCCACCATGTGAGTGGGACCCTGCTGGGAGGCGGTGTGCTGCTTGCCCATGGCCCCTGGCTCTCCTCCTCCTCCTCTGACCGGGCCTTCTCTGTCTTCTGATGGAAAGACCTCCCTGCCAAGCAGTGTCTGGACCCCTGAAAGCGTTCAACAAGCCTTAGCTCCGATATTCAGGCTCTGCCCTAAAGGTTCCCCAGTGTTTAGTCCCTGGTCACTCTTCCTGCCCACTCCCGCAGAAAGCCCAGCCCCAGCTGCAGCTCTCATTCACTCACTTATTCAGTAAGGTGGGGGCCCTCCTGCACCACATCTGAGTGCCGGCTGTGGAATCTGGGCAGGAACACTGGTGGTGAATAGGATGGCCCTGCCCATGAGGAGCTTGCAGTTGGTGGAACAGAGGAAACATGGATGAAATTTGCTGCAATATAGGCTAGAAAGTGAGGGCTATTGAAAGTGCTTAAAGGATGGGGGAGATCGTTTTATTTGTGGAACCCAGGGGGCTTCCTAAAAGAGGTGGTATCTGAGGACTAGTTAAGCTCCGCTTAACACCACGCTGCTCAGAGCTGCGAAAAAAGCACGATGCATTCCGACGACTTAGTTTGCTAGACTGCTGAGATGCTTGAGAGGCTGGAGATGAGATATGCGGGAACCTGTGGTGAAGGACCTTGGGAGGCAGAAGGGAGTCAGAGAAGGGTTTGAAGCAGGAAACGGTATGACCAGATTTTGAAAATAATCCTCTATGGCTACAGTGTCAAGAACTGGGGAGAGGAGGGTGCAAGGGCAGCTGCTGAAAGACCAGTGAGAAGGTGACCACATGGCCCAGCAGCGAGCAGATGGCCCAGGACATGGAAGGTTGGATGCAGCTGAGGATGAAGATTCCAGGGATATTTAGCAGGAGGAATCCACAGAATCAACATTTGCATGATGGGGTGGAGGGCAGAGGGCCATCTGTGACGGAAGGTCTGGGTTGAGGCCTGCACTCTGGATGGCTGAAAGTGCCATGACCCTTCAGGGAGGTGATGGGCACAGCTTCAGGAGTTCAGGACAGAGTCAGGGCTGAAGACAGCGATTGAGTCATGAGGTGGGAGGAGAAGCAGACAGAGAAGAGGAGTGGCCAGAGAGCCCCTGGGGAGAGACAGCCGCAGGGGTGGAGCCAGGCTCCCCACCCAGCCTGCTCTCCCCTTCTTCCCGCAGCCCAGGCCGCTGCCTTAGCCCTGGTTCCCTAGGCAACACCCTGTGCCCTCAGCCCCATTGGGGGTGGCATCCACTCCCCAGGGGAGCTTACAGACCAATGCCACACCACTGCAGCCATGACAGCCAGAGGCCTGGAGACCCTCATCCCCCACCTCGCCCCATTGCACCGGCCTCATCTGCCAGCATGCCCTCCCTGGGCACCAAACAGTCCATTCTCTCAGTCCACCCCTACTCCATAGCCACACTTAGCCATCCGTCTGCACTCAACCCACCAAGAATTTTCAAGAACAAGAAGTGCACGTCCGTTATTGTATGAAGCTGCTGAGCTGCCAGGGCTTATTCATGACTGTGCCATAGCCTGGCCTCTCCTGCCTAATGCAATCCCTGTGCAGAGGTGGCACCTCACACCTTGGCCCATACCAAGCTCGTCCCTTGTTCTCTACTTCCTCCTAACCTTCCAGGCCACTGCCATCCCTCCCCAGCCCATCCCTTCCAGCCACTCTCAAATTCCTGAACCCATCTCCACTCACTCATACAATCACTTAAAATCAAGCCTAAAACCCCTTTGTGTCTCTTAAAGCACCAAACACCCTGCTGGATGCACGGGGACCAAACCAAGAGGCACTCCGAATGACTAACCCCCATGAAACTCCCACTCTGCTTGCTGGGTCTTCCTCCCTGCTTCCTTCCTTAAGTCCATCTGGCCTCCAGGATCTAATCTGGGGGAGTAGGAGAAAGCCGTGAGGGAGAGACAGAAACTATTCCTGGTATTGTTCTAAGGCCACAGCCTGTGGTTGTGGAGGGAAGCGAGGGGGCTGGGAGATGGGGAGGAGAGGTTAACAAGATTTAAAAAGCCATAATGAGACCGCAGCACAAACCCTGCAATTATGCTCCCAAATTTAATCAAAACAGCTTCCCGCACTGGGTCTGTAACATCTCTAACAGGCCCCGTCAAGTTCTGCCTCTCAGCCCATCCCTTGAGAGAGTGCAAGGCCCTGAGGTCTTTCTGCAGCACAGGGCCAGGGCCAGCCCCTAGCACAATCCACCCAGCCACCCCAAGTGAGAGCAGGTTTATGGGGCTTAACTTGGCTTAGATGCACCAGGTCTCCATGAAGCTCTTCCTCCTCCCTCCTCCTCTCCTCCCCACTACCTTCCCCTCTGCTTCTCATCTCTGCAGCCCACTCCCCTTTATCCAGCCCTGCTCCACTGCCACCTGTCCAACTGAGATCCCTCCACAGCTCTGGCCATCATCTGTGTGCAGGCCTCAGACTCCTTCAGGGCATCCCCAGGGAGGGGACCTTTCTTAGTTAGACACCAAAAACATACCTGGCCTTGCCCAGATGCAGTGACCTTCTTGACAGCAGAGGGTATTTTTTTCTCCACATGGTTTGGTTTTGGTCTCCCCTGGCATATGGTAGGTTGATACCTGTAGCAAGGACTGTTCGTGCTCACTGCGTGGCCACATGCTACCTTTCCCAGCCTCTTGTGTGAAAGGGTTGGGACCATGTTGCTAGTTCTGGCGGATGGTCTGTAGCTTCCAGATTGAAGCTAAGATCCAGCATGTCTTCTTCCTCTCTCTCGCTCTCTGTCCTGGTCATGTATTTCAATGAATGTACCTACAGATGAAGAAAGCTACTGTGGTGGTTAATTTTACCTGTCAACCTGAATGGATCACAGGATGCCCAGATATCTGGTGAAACATGATTTCTGGGTGTGTCTGTGAGGGTGTTTCTGGAAGAGATTCGCATATGAATTTGTTGACTGAGTGAAGCGCATTTGCCCTGCCTGATGTAGGTGGGTATCATCCAACCCACTGAAGGCCTGAATAGAACGAAGAGGTAGAGGAAAGGAGGACTCACATCCCTCTGCCTGACTGCTGAGCTGGGGCACTGATCTCCTGCCCTTGACACTCCTGGTTCTCAGGCTTTCAAATGCAGACTGAAATCTACACCATAAGATCTCTGGCTCTCAGGCCACTGAACTACACCACAGCTTTCCTGGGTCTCCAGCTTGTAGACAACAGATAAAGGGACTGCTCAACCTCCATAATCATGTGAGCCAGTTTCTGATAATAAATCTCTTTATAGATCCTATTTTTATGTGTGTGTGTGTGCGCGTGCATGTGTACTATATATGATAGACAGATCCTATTGATTCTGTTTACCTGGTGTTCCCTAATACAGCTACCCAACCTGCATTGGACCGTCCATGAATGAGAAATCACCATTATAGGTGGAGCATGGCGGCTCACCCTTGTAATTCCAGCACTTTGGGAAGCCAAATCAGGTGGATGACTTGAGGTCAGCAGTTCGAGACCAGCCTGGCCAACATGGTGAAACCAAGTCTCTACTAAAACACAAAAATTAGCCGGGTGTGGTGGTGGGCACCTGTAATTCCAGCTCCTTGAGAGGCTGAGGCAGGAGAATCGCTTGAACCCGGGAGGCAGAGGCTTCAGTGAGCCAAGATTATGCCACTGCATTGCAGCCTGGAGACAGAGACAGACAGACAGACAGAAAGAAAGAAAGAAAGAAAGAAAGAAAGAAAGAAAGAAAGAAAGAAAGAAGGAAGGAAGGAAGGAAGGAAGGAAGGAAGGAAGGAAGGAAGGAAGGAAGGAAGGAAGGAAGGAAAGGAAAGGAAAGAAAGAAAGAAAAGAAGGAAAGAAAGAAAGAAAGAGGGAAGGAAGGAAGGAAGGAAAGAAAGAAGAAAGAAAGAAAGAAAAAGAAAGAAAGAAAGAAAGAAAGAAAGAAAGAAAGAAAGAAAGAAAGAAAGAAAGAAAGAAAGAAAGAAAGAAAGAAGGAAAGAAAGAAAGAAGGAAAGAAAGAAAGAAAGAAAAGAAGGAAAGAAAGAAGGAAAGAAAAGAAGGAAAGAAAGAAAGAAAGAGGGAAGGAAGGAAGGAAAGAAAGAAGAAAGAAAGAAAGAAAGAAAGAAAGAAAGAAAGAAAGAAAGAAAGAAAGAAAGAAAGAAATCATCATTACAGTGCTAAGCCACTGAGATGCCAGGGCTTATGATCACTGCACCGTAGTCCAACCTATCCTGACTAACATAACCCTGTTATTGAGAGACTAATGAAAATATTTTCAAGTCACTCCCCAGTCAAATGAAAGAGAATAGAACGGTACATCTGGCCCTGAGTCAGGAAATTTGAGCTCTAGTTCTATTAATATCTCTGTCAACCGATTGCTGTGTAAATTGGGCAAGTCTCTTGGCCTCTCTGGACCTCAGTTTCCTCATCATCTGTCATGTGGTTGAGTCACATGAAATGATATTATTCATTAAGACAAGAAATACAGGAAGAGATTCAGGTTTGTGGGGAAAGACCTGAGTTCCATTTGGTACCTGTTGAGTGTTTCATAGGCATACGGTAGGTTTGGGGGCAAGGAATAAAAACGGGGCTGGAGATATGGATTGGAGGTCATAGAGAAAGATGGTGGCTAAAGATGTTATGAATGAGGTAGCTGGCAGGGAACACAATCAGGAAAATAAGGAAAGAGGGCCCTTTGAAAAGAAAACACGAAGAAGCTAAAGTCCAGAGACATGAAGTAACAGGCCTGAGATTACACGGTAGGCTAGTATCAAAGGTGGAACTAGATCTGGAACTCTAGCCCCAGACCCCAGGGCTCCATCCCTTGTCAGCACAGAGAAGCTGGGAGCCTGCGGATGGTGAGGCATATCCCAGTGAATGCTGGGATGCTGATCACCTGTGCGTCTTGGGTCACTTCTACAAGAATCAGCTTCCCTGTCTGTATAATAAAAATATGGTTTTGATATAGTAAGGGGCTTTGTGATTTGTAAACTACCTTCATAACCATTATCTTATCTGACTCTTAAAATTGCCCTTTGAGGAAAGCAGGGTACACAGGTAAATCAAGGCTCAGAGAGATAAAGTGTGCCCGGAACTCTTGACTATAGGTCGGGTCCCCTCACACTGAACTCCCTTTTCAAGGACCACGAGCAGGGTTCCCCTCTGCCCAGACATTGCAGCCAAAGGCCAATCCCTGCAAGAAGCACCATCCACCCACCCACCCCTTTCTCTCCCTTGTTTCGATACACTCACCCCAAGACCCTTTATTTCCTACCATAAGAAACAAGTCACAAGCCATGGGTATCCCTTGCTCGCTGGAAGTAACCACATTTCCTGGGGTTTTGCTGGTGGGTCTGGGACAATGGGAAGAGGATCAGGGACCACTTGGAGGGATAAGATAGCCATGGAGTTTCTCAGCCTTGCTGGCAGGTGAAGGGCATGACTCAAAGATGTTAACTCATGATGAAGTATAGCTTGAGAAAGGGTGGTCTGACCCCAAACAGGGATTTTAGAGTCTTTGCAATTTCTGGGTTCTAGAGGGCAAGATGGATAACTGTTCTCTGAGACAACATGAAGGACTTAAGGCATTTTGTCAACCAAAGGCCAAGCTTTTCTACAAGAGCCTATCCTGAGAGCAACTCAAAGAACATTCCAGTCCATTCCAACCCATCCCATCCACTCATCCAACAAATATTGATTGAAGGTACTCCCGCCTCTGCCCTCAAGGGCTGCCAGTAGAGAAGCGAGGAGACAAGAGGGAAAGCAGAATGCAGAATTTCCACCTAGAAGACCCAAAGTCAAAGCCTGATCAACCTGTTCCAGCTGTGTGGCCTTGGGCTAGTTACTTGGCTTTTCTCAACCTCATCTGCAAAATAGAGTTAATAATACCACCCAACTCCCTATGTCCCAGGGTGGCTTTGAAAATCAAGAGATCTTCTTTGACAAAGTGATGTGTAGGGTGTTATGAAGAGGATAAATCAAGCACTTATTTCCTAGGGATACAAGGTAGACAGCCACAAGTGCTGCTGGAGAGGCCCAGATAAGGGGCTATGAAGGCCCAGAGCAAGTGGAGGAGGAGAAGGAGTTGGGACAAGGGAAGGACTGAAGAAAAGAGGTAAGCTGTTGAAATTAAAGGATGGGCACAATCTCAAAAGGCAGAAATGGCAGAGAAAGGATATTTCAGCAGAGAACAGAGCAAGCCAAGATACAGAGGCCAGAAAGAAGAGAGTAGGTTCCAGAGACAGCACAAAAAAGCCATCAATATCTGCAGGGGGCCTGCGGGAGATAACGTTGCAACTGTATTTAGAGGAGATGACAGAGTGGCTCGAACACTAGGCGGAGAGATTTGGACTTTATTTGGCAGGGGTGTGTGTGTGTGTGTGTGTGTGTGTGTGTGTGCGTGCAGCACGGTGGTTTTCACTGTGGACCCTGGACAACCAGCAGCATACCACTTAGGCACTTGTTAAAAATGCAGACTCCAGGCCCTGCCCCAGCCCTCCTGAAGCAGACATTCTGAGTGTGCGTCCCAGGAATCTGTGCTTATCAGGCCGTCCAGGAGATGCAAATGCCCTCCATGTGTGAGGCCCACCCGTGTACAGAGTCTGTCAGTGCCCTGCCCTGACCCTTTGTCTTGCCAGCTTCCGTCTGCCACTGTCAGAATCCCTTCAGCTGGAACCTAACTGTGGCCAATGGAGTCTGCACTCCCCCAGGCATGAAAAGACTGGTAGTGCCAGGAATTAACAGTCCTGGGGAGCAGCCCTCACCCAATGATTTGCAAGAGCTTGTGAGTCATAGCCCAGCTCCCTGGCCCTCAGATGGTGCGGCTCCGAGATCGAAGTTTTAGACTCTTTCCTGGGATTCCCCAGGAGGGTTGAGCCCTGGCACCCACAGTAGCCACTGGCTTGAGAATACCCCTGTCTATACTGGGCACCTTCCCTCTCACTCTCACTTCTCTTCTTCCCGCTGGTGTTTTCTGGAACATCTCTCAAATGAACCACTTGTCCTTGAGTCCTTGACTCTGCTTTTGGAAGAAACCAAACAAGATCATTTGCATGTGGATGCAGGTGTGTGCGCGTGGAGAGGATCCGTGTTGGGAAGGGGTAGGGATGGGGAGTTGCTGACTTCCCAGCTGGGGAATGGCACTGGTAGACGAAGACCCAGGTAGCAGATGCAGAGTGGTTTGGAAATCAAAGACAGGAGAAGAGAGCACTGTTGAGACATTGGCAAGAACGATGCAGGCACCTGAGGACTTGGTGAGGGAGGGCAGTGAGGAGAGGACCTCCTCCTAAAGCTAAACTGCCAAGCCTGGGCTGTGACCAATTGTAGGGTGTGAAAAAGCAAGGGGGGCCAAACCTCACACCAACTCCCCATTATTATTCCATTTCTTGGACAAAGAAACTGAGGCTTGAGGATGAGGTGACTTGCCCTGGGCCAGGCCTTGGAGCTAGTCCAAGATCTGAGGTCAGAACCGAAGCCTGCCTGGCCAGAGCCTGGTGTTTTCTTGCTGCCTTTGGTAATCCAGCCTCCAGGCCAGTCAGTTCCCTGGAGCCACACTGCTCCTTACTGCTGCTTTGATTTTTGTACCTCTGAAGATTCGGATGTTAACTCTGGACAGAGAGGGGCCACTTGTCATCCAGCAAGGGTCTCTCACACATTCACAAGTGTTTCCTCAGAACTCTAGCGCATCCCTCAAGAGAAAAACAAAGCAACGTCTGCAGCCAGGTGGCCCAAGTTTGCAACCTAGCTCTTCTGTGCCACGGCTGTAAACCCGGGCAATTTACTTAGCATCTTGGTGCCTTGATTTCCTCATCTGTAAAGCAGGGATAAGGATGCATCACCTGAAACTCTTAGGAGGGTCCGATTGTTGGTGTTGCTGTTGTTGATCTTGCTCAGGTTGTTCATTATGTTGCTAAGTTTGGAAAATGAAGGGTCAAACAAAACTCCTGATTCTGTCACTTGTTTTTTATCACTCAACTCATAAAGTGTCAAAGCTGGGATTTCATCCCAGGATTGGCTGACACCACAGCCCCAGTGCTGAAATCAGCCCCCAAATGCTATGAGAGGGTAACATAATCAAATGCCAAAGACAATGGAAGAGTGTGGTTTGGCTCATTGCTTTTCTTTCCACATCTACCTGCTGGCATAGTCCCAGAGGGTGCAAGTTGAGGAATGCATTTCTATAAGTGCAGCCATTTTAGGGCCAGAGAAACAATGTCTTTGAGTAGAAATTAGCTCAAGGAATTTAGGTTCTGGTGCTGGTGCTTCTGCTTACTCACCTCTGTGACCTTAGGCAGATCTTTTTCTCCTTAAGGCCTCAGTTTCATCTTCTGTAAAATGGGTACACAAATCCCTTCCTTTTTCACAAGGTTGTGGGGAGACGTGATCAAGAAGCATTTCTTATTTGGCTTGTGCCAGATACTAGTGGGGAGAAAGATGTGTGGGAAATGCCCCCTGGCCTGGAAGCTTGTGGTTCTCCCATGGGGAAAGAGGTGTCAGAGGAAAGGAAAAAAAAAAGGAAAAGGAAAAAGGAAAAAAAAAAAAAAAAAAGGAACAATGTTTATTGAGCACTTACTATGTGTTGGGTGCCAAGGTAAGGGCTTTACCCACATGTGATTTCCACAACTGCCTTGTAAGGTTGAGATCTTATTCCTGTTTTACAGAAGAGGAAAATGAGGCTAGGAAGGAGAAAGATAAGTTGTTGGTACTGGTGAAGCTGAGAGTTCGATTCCAGTGGGTCTCCAAACATGGGCCCTTTCTCCCATGCCACACTGCTTCTCACTTGGGGCTTACGACTCAATTCAACAGATGGGGGTGAACCCTCCTCGGAGGCCTAGGACCCTGGAGGAGGATGAAACCACTGCAAAATGGTGTGACAGTTACAAAAATATAAGCATTAGATGTCGTGGTAACTTAAAGGATCTTTCCAATGAGGCACAAAGTCTGCACAGGGGAAGAGATATTTGACCTGGATTTTGAAGGATAAGTAGAAGTTTTTCAGACAAAGTAAATATGGTCCTTCAGAACAAAGGAAATTGTATGTCTAAGGCAAGCAGATGTTGAACTGTTTGCTCCTTGAAGAACCGTGAATGGCTCTCAATTACTGAGAGACGGCAAAGAGAAGCGGAGAAGACACATCTCACCAGCAATTCACCAGCGGTGCGACTTTGAGCAAGTCACTTAGCCTTTCTGAGCCTTGGTTTTCTATTTTATTAAATGAAGCTGGCAATGCCTAATTCGTAGGGTCATTAGGTTTAGATGAGATAAATGTAGAAATACTTTACACATATTCCTCTTATTGAATTCTTATAACCCTGGGAGCTGAGCTGGATGCCAGTGCTATCCCATTTTTGTGGAGGAGAAGGAAGGAACGTGCCCAAGGGCACATAGCCAGAGGTGGCAAGTTCAGGATTCAAACCCAGGCAGACTCGTTCCAGATCTTGCCTTCTTAACAATCTGTTATATTGACACAAAAATCCAAAGTAAAATACTAGCAAAGCAAAAGCAGCTTTAAATGAAAACATGAATGGGCCATGATCAAGTAATTTTTATTCCTGGAATGTGGACATGATTTAATATTAGGAAACCTGTTAATATAAGACATCATATCAATAAGTTAAATGAGAAATACCATACAATTATTTTTAAAAGAACAGAAAAGAGGCCGGGCACGGTAGCTCACGCCTGTAATGCCAGGACTTTCAGAGGCCAAGGCGGGCGTATCACTTGAGGCCAGGAGTTTGAAGCCAGCCTGGGCAACCTGGCGAAACCCCATCTATACTAAAAAATACAAAAGTTAGCCAGGTGTGGTGGTGCACCCCTGCAGTCCCAGTTACTCAGGAGGCTGAGGCATGAGAATCATTTGAACTAGGGAGGCAGAGGTTGCAGTGAGACAAGATCACGCCACTGCACTCTAGCCTGAGTGACAGAGCAAGACTCTGTTTCAAAAAAAAAAAAAAAAAAAGGAAAGAAGATTCAATAAAATGTTACATAAAGAACTCATAAAAAAAAACTATATGTAAACTAAAATAACATACTTTCCTACCTTGATTAAAATAAAAACAGAAGCCTTTCTCAAATCAGCCAACATAATACCTAGTAAGAAACCAGAAGTATTCATCAAAATGTAGAAAAAGCCAGTAATATCTATTAATTTAATAGAGATTACTACTCCCATTACTTAAATACTCCCATTATGTAACACTATTCTGTGGGTCCCAGCAAATATAATACAATTAGACCTGAGAAGATATGAGGGATAGCTAACAGAAGGGAGGAGATACAATTGTACTTTTGCCTACCAAAAAAATTTCTCAAAACACCCCCAGAACCCAAAAAACCTATTAGAATAATAATACTCAAATTATACTAATACTAAATGCAAAATAAATATATATGTACAATATACTTTTTAAAATTACTTTTTCCATGTACCAACAAGAACAAGTAAGAGTATAACATTTGGAAAAAAAGATACCATTTATGGTAGCTACAAATATTGTAAATGTGAATTACCGTAACAGTAAATGAGCAGGACAACATGGACAGATAATAAAACATTTCAGAGATATAAAGACTTAAATAAATGAGTGATACAACATATTCTCAGAGAAGTCCTATTATAAGTCTTCTTTTTTTTTTTTTTGAGACACAGTCTCACTGTCAGCCAGGCTGAAGTGCAATGGTGCGATCTTGGCTCACTGCAACCTCTGCCTCTCAGGTTTAAGCAATTCTCCTGCCTCAGCCTCCCAAGTAGCTGGGATTACAGATGTGTGCCACCACACCTGGCTAATTTTTGTATTTTTAGTGGAGATAGGGTTTCACCCTTTTGGCCAGGCTGGTCTTGAACTCCTGACCTCAAGTGATCTGCCTGCCTCAGCCTCCCAAAGTGTGGGGATTACAGACATGAGCCACCATGCCCGGCCCATAAGTCTTCTTATAATAATTATTATAAGACTTCTTCTAACTATTATAAGACATATTATAATATTATAATGATGTTCATTCTTCCCCAAATTAATGTAAAAATGTAATGCAATTTTTTTAAACTACGGAATCTAGGTCTCGATCAAGTTATTCTAAATTTCTAAATTATTCTAATTTTCATCTGGAAAAATGAAGAGGTAAAGCTAGCCAATAAGATTTTGAGAATTAAGTGAAATGAGAGGAGACAGTCCCTGCAAGAAAATATTATAATACGAGTTTATAATCCTTATAGAAAACAGTATGGTTGCAGCACAAAAATTATTAGATAAGTTAATGAGAGAGGAAAAAGAAAACTAGCCTAAAAGCAGAACTTAGGACATAAACATGCTAGGTACATATGTAGAGTCAGCAGATAATAAAATGGCAGTTCCTAGCAGGAAGGAAAGAAAAAAATTTTGGATTAACTAGTGGTAAGGCAATTGGTTAACTATTTAGAAAATGAAATAAGTTTAGATCTTCACATCATACTTGATTCCAAAAGAAATTACAGAGGATTAAAGAGCTAAACATAAAAAGCAAAGCCATAAAAATCTAGAAGAAAGCAAAGATAAATATTGGCTCTTAAAATGGGGGGGGGGGGAACAAGTTCTAGAAGGATAAAAGACATGAAAGTAAAAAAGATAAAGAAAAATTAATACATTTCACCAAAGAAAAATTGAAATATTTCAAATTCTCACAAACATAATAAAGAAAAATAAAAAGGCTCATTACAAACTTGAAAACATTTGTAATAAAAAGAAAGATTGATCTGAATATATAGAGTCAATCAAATTGATAAGAAAACAACTAGAGTACCAATGGAAAAATCAACAAAATATACATGGAAAATTAACAAGATAAATGCAAATTAATGACCACAAAAACACAAATAAATAAAAATGTGCCATAAATAATTTTAAGTCATTTTTAAACTATTAAGTTAGCAAAAACGGCCGGGTGCGGTGGCTCAAGCCTGTAATCCCAGCACTTTGGGAGGCCGAGACGGGTGGATCACGAGGTCAGGAGATCGAGACCATCCTGGCTAACACGGTGAAACCCCGTCTCTATTAAGAAATACAAAAAACTAGCCGGGCGAGGTGGCGGGCGCCTGTAGTCCCAGCTACTCGGGAGGCTGAGGCCGGAGAATGGCGTGAACCCGGGAGGCGGAGCTTGCAGTGAGCTGAGATCCGGCCACTGCACTCCAGCCTGGGCGACAGAGCGAGACTCCATCTCAAAAAATAAAAAAATAAAAAAAAGTTAGCAAAAACTTAAAAAAATATTATTACTCTATGTGGACACAGGTATAAACTAACAGCACCTTCATTCATTAGAAAGCAATTTGGTGCTATATTTTAAGAACCCCACCCCCCAAAAAATCCTTTGACACAGCAAGTCTCCTTCTAGGAATCTAATCCAAAGAAATTGTCAGAATTGGGGGCAAAGATATATACATGTCAAAAAATGCTTGTCACAGATTTATAATAGCAAAACTTCAAAAACCACATAAATGTCCATTAACGTGACACTTCAGGAGAATGGTTTAATGAATTATAATATAGTGACACACGGAATATTATATAGTCTTTTACAATATTGCTTGTGAAGAATACTTAAAGACATATAAAGAGGAAAGGTTGGCTGGGCATGGTGGTTCACACTTGTAATCCCAGCACTTTAGGAGGCCGAGGCAGGTGGACCACTTGAGGTCAGGAGTTTGAGACCAGCCTAGCCAATATGAAATAAGTTTAGATCTCTACTAACCCCATCTCTACTAGAAATTCAAAATTAGCAGGGTGTGGTGGTGCACCCCTGTAATTCCAGCTACTCAGGAGGCTGAGGCAGGAGAATCTCTTGAACTTGGGAGGCAGAGGCTGCGGTGAGCAGAGATCTCAACACTGCACTCCAGCCTGGGTGACAGAGCGAGACACTGTCTCAAAAAAAAAAAAAAAAAAGGAAAGGAAACAATAAAGTATTTGGTGAAAAAATAAATTGTATAACAATAGGAATAAAATTTTCTAATATTTTGACAAAACAAATACTTTAAGGGTCACGAAATTTTAAAATTATTGTTCTTATGCCTGTTTGTATTTTTTTAGATTTTAAACAATAAACACAGTCTTTCTTTATTCATTTATTTATTTATTTATTTATTTATTTTTAAGCATTTAAGATTACAGCCAGGCTTTGTGGCTCACGCCTGTAACCCCAGCACTTTGGGAGGTCAAGGTGGAAAGATCACCTGAGGTCAGGAGTTTGAGACCAGCCTGGCCTATATGGCAAAATCCCATCTCTACTAAAAATACCAAAATTAGCCAGGCATGGTGGCAGGTGTTACTCGGGAGGCTGAGGCAGGAGAATCACTTGAACCAGGGAGGTGGAGGTTGCAGTGAGCCAAGATTGCACCACTGCACTCTAGCCTGAGCAAGACTCTGTTTAAAAAAAAAAAAAGATTACAACTGGCCTGAAATGAAATCATGTGATAAGGGATAAGAAGGCACTTTGACAAGTCCAGAGTTCTCTATGGCTTGTGTTATTTTTTCTAGAAACCTCCTGGTGACTTAACAAGTGTCTAGGAGAGACCCTCCTGAGTTGTCACTCACACACAGGCAATTCTGGCTTCCGGAGCACGCCGCAGCACATGGATCGGAAACCACCTTGGCTGCTGAGAGGACAGCTGGCTTGACTTGGCTGTTCCTCAATGTCTTCCCTCTGCTTCTGCTCCAGGCTTGTTTGCTCTCTCTGTAGAGGCAACATCACTGCTGGTATCATTATCTTTTCAGGATGAAACACAGAGATCTCACACATACACGCACATACCCCTTCAGTGACTAGGCAGCTTCAGCCAGACTCCTGTATCTTTCATAAGACAGATAAACCTGGAGGTTCAAAGTCTTTCATTCGTTCCACCTTTCTGCCATCTAGTCAAGCTTTTGTTCTGCTGTGAATCTATGTGTCTCTAGCTGGCTACACCCCTTGTCACCTGGTTGCTGCCTCTAATTTTCTAAGCTTGGGGAGGAGGGAAGAGGAAGAGGGAGACCAAGGTTGTAGTCAGGGTCTGCTACCAATTGAATGTATGGGTGACTGGGGGCAAGTTATCTCCCCTCTTGGATCCTCAGAGTCCTCATCTGGAAAATTGACCAGTTGGACGAAACCATCTCTGAGAACCTCTCCAACATCCATGTGCTCACAGGTAAATTTCTCAGGGGAGGTAGAGATTTGGCTTTCCCTTGTAGGGAACAAGGGATCCATGAAGGTTCATGGCCCAGGATGTGGATTGCAGTGATGTTTGTGATATGGGGATGTGTAGGTGGCCTAGATGTCCCTCACGCAGAAAAGTTAATGAGAGCATGGTAAGTGCATATTCCAGAAGACTGTAGCAATTGGAAGCCACCACTAGATGTACATTGAAAAGATGAATAGCTCTCCAGGACACAGCATTTCATGGAAAAGTAAGAAGCAATAAGATCAGTAGCCCCTATGCCAATGCGTCTGACTGTGCTGGTGTGGAGAAAGAAAGCAGGGGCTTTGCCAATACACTTGGCATGGAAAGGGAGAGCCCCTAGACTCACTGTGAACTCCTCCCTTACAAAATCACTCCTTTGGCTCTCAGAAACATGTTTGCTTATTTGTTTGCAAGCTCTTCTCCCAAAGACACAAATCTGATCAGAAGCTGTGCTCCGTTCAACAGGAGAATCTGGGGTGACAATATAATACTGGCTAGAAATATTTTGAGTTGTTCTGTGAATCTCACATTGGGTACTTATGTCACTGGACTTCTCTGTTTCAGTTTGTCTTTGCTCCTAAAGGAGCTACTTGGAAAGGTACTTCTTGTCCTTCCAGCTATACCTGCCTCCTACACCCACCCTGATACTTACCCAGCATGCTCTCCCTTTCTCTCCCCAGAAATCCATCCTATGAGACCAATTCCCTAAGGAGAGAAAACATCTTGGGCCCTCCTGGCGGAGGCCTTCAAGATTCTCACCTGTTCAGAGATGGACAAGATTTCAGAAGGGGAAAGGAAGAGAGGACTTAGAAGGAGATGGCGGGACAGCACCAAAGGCAAACATGGCTGACTCCCCCGTAAGCCCAAGGGCAGCCCCAGGAACAGAAGGAAAAGCCGCCCCTGCTGTCACGCTTGGCTTCCAAGACTCGGGGCTGCCATCTCATGTGTGTCTAATGTTAATGGGCTTAAAAGTGCCAGCCTTGCTCATGAGTTAATGTTCCTTTAAAAGCAGTTTGGACCAGGACAGCAAAAGCACTTCAAGAAGTCTCTGAGCAAGAAATCTCTGGGAGAGAAGAAAGAGGAAAAGGTTATTCAAATAATAGATGGAGCCATAGGGAGAAAAATGGTGACTTAAGAAAGGAGAGAACATTTGCATATTCCCAGAAGTAGAATTACTAGGTCAAAGGGGAGGAGCATCTGTAGAGTGCATCCTATATATGGTGCAACTGCTTTCTTAAAAGATGTAATAATTCCAGATGCTACCAGCAGGAGTTGGGTATACCAGTTTCGCCACTACTATCTTGTCGGCTTTTGGTGGTGGTGTTCTCAATTTGTTTTTGCTCCCTTGGTAGACAGGAAGTCAGTCCTTCTTCCTCCATTTTTTCCATTCAGCAAGCTTTTACTGAGCACCTACTAAGTCTTGAGTACTTGATTTGTTATGGGAAGTACTGAGATGGCAAGACAGGGCCCCCATTGTGAGCTACTGCACACTCCCGCTGAGGAGGCCGAGGGAATGAATGTGCCCCAGTAGGGGAGCAATGCACAGTCAGGACCAGAACAGGGAAGGGTGGAGCCCAGGCCCAGAGATGGCCCAGGCCAGACTCTGCTCCCAGGCTCACCTCCCTGGCTCAGGGGCTTCAGGGCTTGAGAGAGCTTGCAGGAGCACCTGCCACACCAGCAGGCTTGAGTTTCTTCAGGCTCCAGCTCACCCAGAGGCAGCCTGACAGTACCTTCTGCGAGAAAACCGGGCCTCCCAAGTTCTGGAGACTCATTCCCAGCTGAGAGAGAGGGTGCAGAGAGCCGTGGGCTGGGAGCCGTGAAACTGAATTCTCCTCTTAGCTCTGCCACTAACAGTTGCTAGGTGGCCTTGGGCAAGCCTTCCTTCCCGTCTCTGAGCTTCAGTCTCTGACAGAGGGGGAAGGTGGAATGGGTAGAGTGGGTTATGCCTGCCTGCACATGTCTGGTTGCTTGTGCCCTCCGCTTTGGGGAAGAAAGCCTTCTCACACACGTCAGCCAGTAAACTACAATCCAGCCAGTCCCAGATTCAAATGTATAGACTGTCCACCTCTTCATTGTAAACCAACGGAGATTGTTTCCAAGAGGAAAGCTGTTCAAGGGGGCGTTTCTAAGAAGTATTGCCTGAGAAGAGCAAGCTGAAGACAGACGGACCTGATGTTTGTTGATCACTTACTACGTGCTAGTTGCTAGTTCCCTGCAGGGGACTCTTGCACGTGTTATCTTTAATCCCACCACAACCCTTGGAGATAGCCATTCTTATCCACATCTTGCAGATAATAAAACAGAGGCTCCGAGATTAAATAAGTTGTCTGGGGCCCTGCAGGCAGAAAGTGGCAGATAAGATACACACACAGTTCATCTGAACCCAAAGCCGTGCTCTTTTCTAAGCCAAGAGACCAGGTCAGACGCTGAGCAGGCAGAATCCGGCCCACAAATGTGTGTTGTTTGGTCCAAGTGAGGCTTTAAAAATTGGAAATTTTTACAGGAATTCAGCTTCTGGATTAGAACATTGGAAAATCTGGCAACACGGAGCTCTTGTTCCACACGGCAACAATGAGCTGGAGCTTCCGGAGGCTGAGACCTTCGGACGAGACTCCAGTCAGTCTGGTGCACTCCAATTTTGCAACTGGCCCGCCTCGCTCTTTCCTTTTCTTTTTTTTTTTTTTTTTTTTTTTTTTTGGAGGGTGGGGGACAGGGTCTCGCTTTGTCACCCAGGCTGGAGTGCAGTGGCACCATCACAGCTCACTGCAGCCTCTGCCTCCTGGGCCGAAGTGATCCTCCTGCCTTAGCCTCCTGAGTAGCTGGGACCACAAGTGTAGGTCACCATGCTAAGGTCTCACTGTGGCTGGTCTCGAACTCCTGGGCTGAGACTCCGGGGCTCAAGTGATCTTCCAGCCTCAGACTCCCCAAGGGCTGGAATTACAGGTGGGAGCCACCACACAGACCTTCCCTCCCTCTTGTATATTACTACTTGCTGGACCCTCCAGGCACTGCACCTGGAACCCCAGGCCTGAGGGAATAGTCTTGATCTTGCATCCAACCAAGTGGGTGGTGGTCAGCTGGAAAATGAAGCCTCTGAGGCCTCTGGCTCCAGTTCCCTGCACTTTCCTCTCCTTCTCCTCCCCTCTCTCCCACTCCTCCCTCTTCTCTTCCTTCTTCTGCCCTCCCTTTCCTTCCTGTTTTCTCCCTTTCTCTCCATGCCTTTCCTCCTCCTCCTTAGCCTTCTCCCTCCTAGCTCACAGACCTTACATGCACTTTCTGTGCAGGTGCACGTGCACGCACACACACACTCATGCACATGCACCTCCTTCACTCCTTTTGCAGTGCATGTCTGGTCTCTCCAGGGAAGCTGCAAACCCTCTGGCGACAGGAGTGTCTCTCACCTCTTGACACACACAGCCCCACCAGAACAGGAGCACACTGTCTCCCAGACGGTATGGAAAGCACTCATTGCCCTGGCCTCCAAACAGAAGCCCAGCTGGCTGGGGAGGTGACACAGGTGTTGGGAAGAGCTCAATTCTACCTGGCTGCCCTGAATCAACCCCCTCACCATGCCAGAGCTCCTGGGGCACCCGCTTTGATGTATGAGGTGTGCAAAGGCCAGGCAGCACCCACCAAATGCCCCGGCTAGTCATCTCTTCCTGTTTACACCAAGAAGGCCTGGGATTTATTAACTGGGAAATCTCTGAGGAAACGATGAGCCAGGACCCTGTGTAAAATTGCTGGGGCCCCCCAGCTGTGTATGTGTGAGCTGCAGCAGAGGCCAGGCACACTCGAAACTTCAATCCTTGGCAGACGACGATCTGAGACCGTCAGGTCTAATATCAGGAAGGCCTGGGTTAGCAAAGCCACCTTCCTCACACACGCAGGTCAGAGAGCACAGACCCCAGAATGGACCTACCTGTGATTAGGCCCAGAGTGCTGCCATTTTTTCTGGGTGGCCTTGAGCCAGCCTCCAGTCTGTAAAATACTTTCTCCATCTGTGAAATGGGGTTTAGGAAGCTGATGGGTGTGATTGTAAAGCACTATTTTGTGTAAAACCCCTAAAACATTTTCAGATCTTGGGGCCGGTGTGAGGGAATCTCGGGTTCTTCAAAGGGAAAAGGAAGGGGTTGACCGGACATGATGCCTCATGCCTGTAATCCCAGCAACTTGGGAGGCTGAGTGGGGAGGATCACTTGAGCCCAGGAGTTCAAGACCAGCCTGGGTAACCCAGGGAGATCCCATCTCTAATTAAAAAGAAAAAAAAAAAAGGAGTCAAGGGAGTTCTCAGGCCCGGGCATGCATTAGAAACACTTGTGGAGCTTTGCAGACGCATACATTTCCAGACCGTATCCTTGGAGAGTCTGCCCATGAGGCCGCCTTAAAACAGGCCATGGAGGTGGAAGGAATCATCATTTTTCCCTATGAAAATGTGTGGAATGAATTTTTCACTTAATAGATTTTCATTTAGCAGCAGTTTTCAGGAACAAACTCCAGTCATTAAGTAAAGAACTGGGTATAGACTTGCTGTATGAGTCTGATCTCGGGACAGAGGAGTAAACAAACCAGTGTACGGAATGATAATGGTCAAACCTGAGTGGCCAGGAGCCTTATGCAGATTTTGCCATTTCAACCTAAGAGGCACCAAAGAAACTCAATGACTCATCCAAGGTGACTGGGTGGGCCAGTGGCAGAGCTAGGATTTGAACAGGACTCACTCTGGCTCCCAAACCACACATCTTTCCTCATCCCCTCTGCCACTGCCTCCCTGCTGAAGGGGCTCTTCCAGCACTCACATCTTGCCTGCCAGGTCCTGGCCTCTAAAAAGTATAGCCCGTGGGCTGTATTTTCAAGATTTGTTCCTCTGGATTTGTTGGAAGAAGCCCTTGGAATTAATGACAACTGGGGGCAAAGTGAAAAGAAGTACAACTGTGTTATTTTCAACCAAAGAGTTGGCACATTCAAAGAGCACAGAGCCAAGGCGCAGATGAGTTGGTGAAGACAGCTCTGCTGGGTGAAGCCATTGGACTCTCTGGGTCTCCGTTTCTTTGGCTGTGCAATGGGGATGGTAACGTCCATCATCACACTCCAATAGAGTATGGACTATGAGATAAGGTATGAGTAAGTTCTGTATAAGCTGGAGAACAAACCATTGTGCAGAAAATCATTTTCCAGAAGATTCCAAAATGCCCAAAGATGACTTATCAAGTTACAAGTTTGTTTTCATATTTCAAATCTATGCCTTGATTAGCATTCAATTTGTGATTTGATAGTAATGAAGCATATTGTCAATGACATAAACCTGCTTGGTTCGGCAAGTAAACTGGAATGATCGTCCTGAGTGGTGCTGGCTTTTGCTTGTTGGTGCTGCCGATTTAGGGGCTTGCCTTTAGTCATCAGAATCTTAAAGAGCGACTTCCAGGAAGAGGTATAGCATCTACTCGGGTATATAGTTCTGATTTTTTTTTTTAAGACGAAGTTTTGCTCTTGTTGCCCATACTGGAGTGCAATGGTGTGGTCTCAGCTCACTGTAACCTCTGCCTCCCAGGTTCAAGAGGTTCTCCTGCCTCAGCCTCCCAAGTAGCTGGGATTACAAGCGCCCACCACCATGCCTAGCTAATTTTTGTATTTTTAGGAGAGATGGAGTTTCACTATGTTGGCCAGGCTGGTCTCGACCTCCTGACCTCAGGTGATCTGCCCACCTTGGCCTCCCAAAGTGTTGGGATTACAGGCATAAGCCACCGTGCCTGGCCTGGTTCTGATTTTAAATGTTAACTCGGTGTAGTGATATTAACTTTCCATGTGTTTCCTTTTCTCAAACATGTTTCCATAGTGTTCAAGGTGAAGGAGCACTAGCACGTATGAGGAGCAATAAAATATATTGCACATAAGACATCCTGATAGCAATCCATTGTATCAACCTACTTTACCTAAATAATAAAAGTATTCTGAAAAAATTGATTAACAGTAAACAGTTACATGATGTTATGTAACAAGTGTATTTTACATGAAGCATTTAACATTATGAGGTGTATCAGATTTTAAGTAAGTTTGCCTAAGTGGTATTCCTTAGGACCTGTTACAAGGAGTGCTTTTCTTTCTTTCTTTTTTTTTTTTTTATAGAGGAAATAAAAACCAGTTCATAGTCAACATAAAACAAACAATATTCTATAAGGACCTACACTGTGGATCAACGGTACAAACATAGGTTCAGGAGTGCTTGTATCTCATTCATTCTCCTAAATAAGTTAAATATTCCTCCTGCCGTAGGCAGTCACTTAGTGAACCCTTCTCTGCCTGGCTGCCATGTGCAAATAGCCATTTTCCAAATGAGCCTCATAGATTAGTACTATCTCGTGGCCCCACTTCAAACCTTCAAAAACAAAAAGCATTAATTACACACAGCCTCTCCTATAGAAATCCTCTTCTGATGATCAACTAAAATATGTACTCCAGGGAAGAAAGTGCCTTGGAATAAAATGCCGAATACAGGGGTCGTACATTGTCCATTTTCTAGCCTGTGCTTTGGGTGTTGGGTTTGTTCTTTGAAATCTCACTACTTTGGAAAAGTGCTTTTCCAGAGTCAGACCACTAGATTCAGATGCTAATTCTGTCTCTCACTAGCTGTGTGACCTTGGACAAGTTGCTTAACTTCTCTGCACCTCATTTCCTTCATTTGTAAAATACGAAAAACGGGCTGAGTTGATCAGAACTCCGATTTCATGGGCATTGGTGGGTCTAGGGCAGGGGTCAATAAACTTTTTCTGGAAAAGGCTAGATTATAAATTTTTCCAGCACCAATAGCCAGAGTTTGCCTTGAAGAGCACTGAAAGATGAGCCCGGGGGCAGGAGGGCTGTGCCCAGTCTGTGCTGTGCCCCTTTTGCTGGCTCCTGTTAAGCTTTGTAGCCTCCCCAGAGCAGAGTCACACAGCCCAGCTCCCCACTTGTGTGCTCCGGCCACGACCTCTTCCCCTCCGGTGAATTATATTCTAGAGCTGGAAGAGCCCCTGAGATCAGCTAGCTCATGCCCTTGCTTTTTAAATGAGGAAACTATTGTCCAGAGAAGAGCAGAGATTTCCCCAAGGCCTCCCAGCCACTGTGTCCCTGCCTGTGGCTCTGAGGAAGCCCCACCCTGGCCCTCTGTGGAATGCAAACTACAGAAACTCTGTGGGCCCAGGCAGGACCACGGCTGGCCCAAACAAGGCCATGGTGAGAATTATAAAAAAGACCCCTTCCTCCGGCGATGTAAACTCCACATGAGTGCCACGGCACGCCAGCAGATTGCAGGAATTCAGCCCCCTTTGGGCTCCACAGTGTGCAACCTGCACAGCCGTACATGGAGGCCCTGGGCCCATGCGCGTAGCAGGGATCGCTGCTAACTTTGGCAAACCTGAGACCGCAAACCCATCTGGAGATGTCAGGAAATACTCAGCTTCAGGCCCTCATTGCCAGATAGGAGTACACTCTCCAGGTACCCGAAATCTGGATTTTCAAGTGAAATTTGCAGTTTGTAAATGTTGGCAAGGGACTCCATTTTCTATTTTTTTAAAAAACAAACAAACAAACAAACAAACAAAAAACACCATACTGGTGGATCCTGTGGAGAGCACAGAGGGGCAGTCTGTGGGCTGACAGACTTGCCATGTGACTTACTCCAAACCTCTCGCAATACAGATGTGAGATGACAGGGAAGTGACTTGTCCAAGGTGACACCTGGAACAAGTGACAGCCTGTCCTCCAGCCTTCCCTAGTGCCTGTGACCCACACAGCGTCTCCATTTCACAAGTCAGCATGAATTGCACACACACCTCCCAGCCTGGCCTGGTCCCCAGCTGATATTTTTACCAAATGTCACAGCAGTTTGCAGGAAGGCCCAGGGTCTGGCTTGAGCCAGTAAATTATGATCGCTTGCCAGAGAGCTGTAAACAGGATTCTGATTAATGAATTCCTTAATGGCTGGGCCCTGAGTGCAGACCTTGTCTGAGTGTCACCCCAGGCAGATACACGAGGAGGAATTGGCTGGGCAGTGGGAAGATTTGTGTCATGTCTTTGCCTCGGAAAGGGAGTTCCAAACCTGCTGGCCCTGAGCGCCTGAGTAACCACGCTTCCCTCGCTCCTAACTGTGGGCCTGCCCCATCTGAGTTCACGCCAGCCCGTGTGTGCAGAAGACCAGGGAAAGAGATGATTGAGCCTCGGGTGGAAATAGAATTGGCTGACCTCCACTGTGATCTCAAGAAACTTGAAAATGCCCTATCTGAATCCAAACAAAGAGCCGAGAAGCCTATTTCCCCATGCTGGTGCTTTGAGAACCCCCTGCCTGAGGCCTGAGCCAGAGCAGAAAGCCCTGGAGTCTCTACCTTTCTTAGCTGGGGATTGGAAGCTCAGGCCACAGGAGCCAGACACATACTTGTCCAGACTCCCCAGGGATCTGGGAAGAATGGAAACATGGGAAAGTCACTGACCAGGAAACGTCCTGCTGTGTGACCGTGAGGCCAATCTCCTGACCACTTCGGACCTTGCGTCCTCTTCTGTGACATGAAAGGCCTGGAGCACATTGTTCACCCAGCACTCAGTACAGCCACAGGGGTGAGGTCAGAGCTAAGACCAGAGCAGGAGTGGCAAGCAAACTGAGTGTGTGCCCCCACCCCCCGACTGCACCCAGGGCAAGCATCTCTGATTGATCCTGGCCCTCCTTCCCACTGAGCTGGGGCCAGACCTCACAGCTTTTCTCACTGTAGAACTCAGGGCAGCACCACCAATCAATCATAGCCAGCAAGGGTGAGAAAATCGATCTGCCATCCCCAGACTGGAAGATTTGTCTTTTGTGCTTAGTCTAAGAGTGGCAGCTTGTGTGGCAGAAAGAACGGGGACTTTGGGAGACCTAGCTAACTGTCAGGCTCTGCTGTCAGCTGGCCAGGGCACCAGGCCTCTCTGAGTTCCTCAAAGTCTTTTTTGGCTCTGAGGTCATGGACGAGTAAGAGCAGAGTCTATTAATATAATCGCAATGGGCGCTTATGTCTCAGACACTGGGCAAAGCACTTCATGCCTTTTTCTCACTTAGTCATCATACAACTTGGCAAGGGAGATTAGGATTATCCCCATTTTGCAGAGAAAGAGATTGAGGTTCAGATAGGTTCAGTGAAAAGCCCAAGTTTACAATAGAAAGTGTCCAAACTGACAGTTAAACGCAGGCATCTTGTGGCAAATTAAATACGTCCACAATGTCTTTGAGGCTCCTTCCATCAAGAGGTGGGATCTGTTTCCCTCACCCAATCACTAACAGGATGTGACGGAAAGGTACCAGCAAGTTCAGCAGCCTGGGTCCAAAAGGCCTGACAGCTCCTGCTCTTGCCCTTGGATTGCTGCCCCAAGGCTGCTTGTCTATCTTACTGGAGGGTGAGAGGACACTTGGAGGAGAACCAAGGCACTCGAGCATCAGACATGTGCATCAGGCCACGGTGGGTTCCCCAGGCCAGCAGCCCTTTCAGCCCACCCTCCTTCTGAATGCAGCTGAGTGAATGAACCCAGCAGAAAGCAGCAGAGGCACTGCTCAGCCAACCTATAGAATTGTGAAAAATAAACCACTTAGTTTTTAGACTCACTTGTTATACAGCAATAGCTAACTGATACACAATCTCACTCCAGAGCCACATTCTGAATATTATGTGTGTGCTTCACAAGAGGCAAGACCATGTAGTGGGCAAGAGTGTGTGGTCTTTGGAGCCAGGCAGCCTGGGTTAAAAGTGACTAAAATAGTGGCTGGCACTATGCTCACTAATGTTCTCCCTAAAGAATGGAACTTTCCAGGCTTACTGGGAGTCAGTGTTATTTACCCAGTGAGGACTCCTGGGATGACAGCAAAGGTCCTGGCCATCTGCTGCCTCTTATATCCTCACTTCAGAGAGAGAGAGAGAGAGACCGAGTGCAAGAGTGCACTGGAAGCCCCCAGGAGTCCCAAAAGGAACATCTGGGTGACCAACTTCTCTGGAGTTAGATCATGTGCAGACTTGCATGGTAGTCCAAGCAGATAAATACTATTGGTTCCATGTTTCCCAGATGGAGAATCCAAGACCCAGAAAAATAACTAGCCCTGAGCCAGTCTCCTAATTCTTGGTCCAGAGCTTGTCCCTTTGTCTTAGTGCTGATGCAGTGACATGGATCCCAGCTGGCTGAGCCCATTCCTCAGCCTCAAGAGTATGGCAGAAGCAGACTCTGGGATTTCAGTTATCCACAACCAGCCTTCTTTGGCTTGTGGGTGGGGAAGACTGGGGCATGACCAGCCCCTCTAAGGCCTCCTGCAACCAGAAACCCACATGAAGGAGGGAAGGCCAGACCCCAGTAGGATAGTAGAGCCCCTAGCTCATCATCAGAAGGGGCTCCTTTGCCATCTCTTGGGTGTGCATCTTTCTCTCTCCTGGGTCCTTAGCTCCTGGTCGCCCAGCACCCACTCTCCTTCAATCTCCATGAGGATAAGCCTCTCTTTTTCCTTTTTCAGGGAGGCTGAGAACCAGGCAGGGGAAGCAAAACCTAAGACTTGCTGAACACTCAGTGTGTGCCTGGTACAATGTAAACATGCTCTGCTTTAATTGACACAACAATGCTGCCAGGGATGCCTTGTCACAAATAAGAAAACCAGGGTTCCAAGAGGCTAGGCTCCAAGAGGCTAAATGTGCCCAAGAAGACACATTTAGTAGGTGTCAGGGCTGCGATTTGAATCCAGAGCCACAACCATTTCTACCACACCGCCCGTTATCTCCCAGAGGAAGTAGAGAACCTGGCATGAAAACTCCAGTGTGGAAACAACCAGTGGAAACCGCATTAATGAAAGGAGAGATTGAGCCAGGCCTGGCCTCTGGGGCTGGTTCCTCATCAACCTGAGCCCCGAGAGGAGCTGAGGAGAGATTTTCCCAGCATCCTTAGCAGCTAATTACCAGCTTCACTTTTTCCTTTTCCTCCTTAGATGTTTCCAGTGCTCCCATCAAGTGCTCCGAATCCAGCCTGTAGAACAGTGCTGCACCTCAGAGCTGGCAGGACAGGGGTGATGGGGGTGCTGAGAAAGCACCTGCACAGCACTCACAGCCCACTGTCCTCCAGACAGCTGCCTGGAAGCCCACTCCGGGAAGAGAGGGACCCTTGTCAGCTCCAGATGTGGCTGAGTCTATGGTCCTCAGTAGAGATGGGTTGAATTAATACATTGAGCACTACCGGGTGCTAGGCGCCGTGCCCTGATGTTCACATTGGTGTCTCATATTATCCCCGCAACAATCGCATGATACCAATCGCCGATAATCCTTATGACATGTCTCCACTGTGCTAAATGCTGTCCAAGTGCAGCCTCACTTCCCATGGTTCACATCGACCCCGTGAGAGAGCTCTCAGGAGTCCCCCACCCTCTCAGTGTTGACCAAACCTCAAAAGGTGCAATGACGCCCCAAGGGGCTAAGTGATTTTCCCCCAGTTAGTAGGTGGCTGCACAAGGTTTTAAATCCAGATGCATCTGATCCCCAAGCCAGTGCTCTTAAGCACCATGCTCTGTGGGGTGTAAAGAAAACTAAAGCTTGGAAGGCAGGTGTGAGACTCCGCTCTCCAGAGATAAGGCGTGACCCATCCAGAGCTGCATTGCTTCTGGTTGTGGCTTTCAGCCCAACCCAACCCCAGCAGGGCTGGTCCATCTCTCAACCCACCCTCCCCAGAGGCACCTGAGACCAATCGGGGCCTGGGTCATTCTTCCAGCCTACTTGCTCTTTCATCCTCCCTCTTCTCTTATTCACCCCCTGCCTCCCACCACCACCACCACCACCACACACACACACACACACTCTCTCTCTCTCTCTCACACACACACACACACACACACACTCTCTCTCTCTCTCTCACACACACACTCTCTCTCTCTCACGCATACACACACACACGTGCACACACACACACACACACACTCTCTCTCTCTCTTTCTCAACGTTCCTCTTTCTCATCCAGAAATAAAACAGGTATAGCATTGGAGTCAGGAGACTCAGGGCTCAATATTTTATCTCCCTACTACTGTCTGTGTGACCTTGAGCAAGTGGCTTGGTGCCCAGAGCTTTGGTTCCTAAACCTCAAAATGAAGCTAATGAGCCCTGTAGCCAGGCGGGGTGGGCCGGGGGAGGAGCTAGCTAGCCTTTGGGACAAGCCCACATGGAGCCTGGTGCTCCACAGGGATTACTCTGCCTATCTTTCTGCCTTGCAGCCTCCCACATGGGCCTTAATGGAGGCAGAGGTGGAGAGGGGTTCATTCAGAAGTGGAGACCTGGACTATGCCCGTCTTTTAAATGAAGAAGATGAGACTCAGAGAAGGGAAGTCACTCTCCTAAAAGCCCCAAGGCCAGTAAGAATTTGGCACACATTAGAACCAGCTCTGTGCAGGCACGAAGCCTGTGCTCATCCATTCATTCGGCGTGTGTGTTCCCTAAGCACCTACTGTGGGCCAGACACCTTGCCCAGCAGAGGATTAGCAAGATGTTTCAAGGCACAGTCGTCATCTCCCAGGTGACTGGGGAGGTGTCAAGGCCAGTTAAGATCATGGATAGGAAAGCACTTGCGAATGCCCAAGGACAGCGCATGGCCACCTCTCCGCCCCCAACCTGCCTTGCCGCCTCGCTCAAGAGGGCCTTTCCTTAACCGGATGGCCATGCCAGGAAGGAGGAGCCTGTAGGCTCAGAGGTTGCTGGCAGGCCCTATTGGACCACCGGGCCACCAAGGAGCCTCTTCCTTCAAGCCCCCGTGCTACCAGGTGTGAGATTCAGATTGTATCAGCAGAGGACCTTTGGGCTTGGTCCAGTTCATCTTCAGCCTATACCCTTGGGGCCCCTAGGGCCCCCTGCTCTGAGAAGCACCGCCACCTTTTCCCAGGTCTCTGGTTCTGCTGGGCTGCTCTGCAGAAACCCCACGCAGAGCCACAAACAGAACCGGGCCAGGGCAGGGGCAGCGCCAAGAGGAAGCCCTGAGCAAGCGCCAGTGCTGACAGCAAGAGGGGAGGTTATTTTTAGAGGCAGCCTGATGGGGTAGCCGTCTGTGCCACTGCATGGTGACACAGAGATGCCCTCAGGAGAAGGAGCTTTGCAGTCCAACACTCCGCCTCCCCTGGCCTCCTCAGAGCCAAGGCAGAATCTCCTCCAGGGAGTCTTCCCAGTTCCCACAATGTGCCAACAGCCCCTTATTCTCAATTTTGTGTGCAGAGAAGCAGGGAAGGGCAAGGAAGTTACTAATGCATGTTGAATGACTTTTCTGTGCCAGGTGCCTTACCCACACACACCCTCATATAATCTTCCCAGGAACCCTAAGAGGTGGGCATTATCCACCCTCATTTTACAGAGGGCAAAACTGACACTCAGAGAGGCTAAGTAACTTGCCTGAGGTCACACAGCTTGTGAATGGCAAAGCTACAACTTGAACCCAGGTCAGTCTGAGGATAAACCTTGCCCTCTTTCGACTTCATGGTGGCTCTTGGGAACACACCCTCTTCCCAGTATCTGGATGAGGAACTCACGGGGCTCTGGTCTGGCCTCATCTCCCCCTTCATTCACCCTGAGACCTTCAGGCCTGACCTTCCACTGAGTCTTGCAGACTTCTGAGTGAGTCAGCCCTGGCACATGGCTCTCACGTGGATAAGGAGCATTTATTAAGTATCTACAGTATACCAGGCACTAGGTTCTGTTAATCTTCCACAGACGAGTCATGAGGTGGTATGAATGGGACAGCCCCCTTACCCTGGCGGCACTTAACATACTTCAGCCTCTGGGCTCTGAGCTTTCTTTCCCTCTGTTCTTCTACTTAATCCTCAAGACAGCCCTGGGTGGTAAATGTTTATTATCTCTATTTTGCATATAAGGAAAACAAGGTTTGGAGAGATTAACTCTCCTTTGCCCAGAGCTTTGAGATTATTTGGTTTAGGGCCCCTATTATATTTGTTTTAGCTATTTACACTTTTTCTTCATTCATTCACTAGTTTGTTCTTATCAAATGCCTCCTACTTGCAGCAATGCCGAGGGCCTCAAGGGATCTTAGAGATGGTTCAATACCTTTAGCCTTTATCTTACAGATTGTGGTAGACCCTGAGTAGGTAATTCATTTAACTCTGTCCGTTTTGCAGATGAGAAAGTCAAAGTCCAGAGAGGCAATGGAACGTCCTGTGTGTTGCACAGTGACAAAGACAGAATGAAGAGACTGCATCCTCCCTGCTCCCCATCTGCTCCCAGTTTTACATAGAAGCCCTTGGCCCTGAGCCAGAGCAGTCCAGGACACAGTCACAGGGCGCAGGGTGTCCCCTGAACACCTGCGTACTTGACCTCACAGGAAGCCAGAGACTCTGGGCCAGCTTGGAGCCCAGGGAGAGGTTAAGAAACTCAAGCATAGGAAAGAGAAATGCCTTTTGGAATGCACAGAAATCAAGCATTTCATGAGGAACCATGGTCAGTGGGAGGCCCTGCAGGAGCCGGGATAGGACGTGCGGTGTAGCAGGAGGAAGTGGGACTGGGTGCCATAAGCACAGAGTCCTGTCCCTCCGACTCTGTGGGGCCTTGGCTGAGGTGGCTGGGGCCCTTGATCTCTCTGGGCCCCATTTCCATCTGAGGCATGAGAGAGGGGTGGTCAGGTGGTCCCTCAAGCTTCCACTTAGCTCTGTAAGGTGGTAGATAAGGGACACCAATGACAAAGCAGCCTGCATTGGAACCACAGGAAAAATGGTCAGAGGTCTGCAGCATCTGGAGGTGGGGGAATCAGGGGGAGTGGAGAGGCTGCTTCAGCAAGGGGGGCGCTGCCTGGAGGAAGGCACTCTCGCCCAAGCTCCCCTAGAAGGCTGCTAGGGGTGGGGAACAGGAGCCCTGACCCTGAGAGGGTGACAGCCCTTCAGCTCAGCCGGCGAAAATGGCTGCCATGGAGAGGGTGCAGAGGGAAGCCGTTGCTGGAGGCAGATGTATCAGTTTCCTGTAGCCACTTTAACAGGTTCCACAAACTGGGTGGCTTAAAACAACAGAAATTTGTAGTTCATAAGTCTGGAGGCCAGAAGTCCAAAATCAAGGTGCTGACAGGACAATATTCCCTCCAGGGACTCTAGGGGAGAATCCATTTCCATGACTTTTCCAACTTCTAGAGGCTCTGGGCATCCCTTGACTTGTGGCCGCATCACTCAATCTGCTTTCACAGTCCTGATGCCTCGTCTACCATCTCTCTCAAATCTCCTTCTGTGTGTCTCATATAAGGATACTTGTCACTGGATTTGGGGCCCACCTGGATAATCCAGGATGATCTCTTCAAGATCCTTAACTTAATCACATCTGCAAAGACTATTTTTCCAAGTAAGAGAATATTCCCAGGTGCTGGGAATTAGGACATCGGCATATATTTTTGGGGCCTGCCATTCAACACCCTTGAGCAGGATCTTGGGGAGCCCAGGGCTGGGACTCCACACTCAGTGGCTCTTGGAGTTAGAGCCTTCTGGCAGCTCAGCTCAGCTGGGTGGGAAGTTCCAAGTGAGGGTCAGCCTGCTTCTCACTTGCTCAGCCCAGTCTGAGAGCAGAGACACTCTGGAAGGGAGTAGGGAGGGAGGGAGCCTTTCTGCAGAGGCGCCTCCAGCTCTGGGGAGGCACCAGCAGCCATCATCCATTTCAGAGACAAGTTAGCCAGCTAATTCAACTCCATAGACTGGAATGGCCAAGCCCGGAGGGGACCTGGGACAATCAAACCACTTCCTCTCACACCAAAGGACACGGAGGGGTCCCAGCAGTGAACAGGGTGGGGGCCTAAGAGTTGGATTCCAGGCACAGGCACAGTAGAAGGACATATGGTGGATCTTCCTAGTGCAACTCAAACACACTCCAGTGGGTACCACCTTTTCTTCCCAGCCCAAGCACAGGCATCCAGAGCCCAGGTTCAACACATCTGTCCCAGTTTGGAGCAGTTTATATCATTATCAGAGCCCTTGACAAGCATGCCTTCAGATCTGGGGTCTTGAAAACATGCCAGTGAACACATAGGGCCCTCCTGCTCCAGATCATTGGAGGATGAGCTCTGGGCTGATCAGCTAATTTACTGTGCACCATGGCCTAGCTCTGAAAGAGACAGCACGGAGAGAAGAAAGGCAGGGGTCGTTATCTCCACAGTCAGGGAGCAGCTGACTAGACAGAAACTGTGCACACAAAGAGATATAACAGGGCACAGCCTGGAGGGCAGGGGGCACAGGACAGTGGTGTGGTAAGGAAGCATTCTGGATATTTGGGGGACACCTGGAAGGAGGTTTGTGTAGAGAAATTAGCTTTGGATTGAGGCTGGAAGCTGGTGTTGTTGGGGTCCAGAAACCACCCAGGCTTACAGCTTGTGAGTGACAATACTGGGCTGGATTTCAGGAAGATCAATACAGGGGCCACATGTCAGGTAGAATGGGGAGCAGGAGAGAACAGCACAGAGAGGCTAGTTGGGAGGCTGTTGACCAGATCTCGAGAAACATAATGGGAGCTTGAACAAGGGTGGTGGCTCTGGGGCTGGAGAGAAAAGGATGTAAGAGGAAGAGAAGGAAAAAGGACTTAGTGAACATCCACTCTGTGCCAGACACTTGGCATGATACCTCTCATCCAATCTTCTCAACCACCACTAAAATGGGACAACTGGCTTCCTAAGAAACATCATGTTTAAAAAAACAAAATCACAGAAAAAAAATGTTTGCAATAGAAAAAGGAGAGATTCTAGAATGAAAAAAAAATGGACTGACAGTAAATTTATTTTCTCTATAGTAATCCAACAATTAAAATGTCTTATAGCCAAACTTGCATTTTGTGATTGCAAGCTAAAAATAATCGAACAGCATGTTCCCCACATACAGGGTGCATGTGTCATCACCCACTGTGACTGTCATCACCAACAGCAGTCCAGTCATATGTCTCATGTTCCCTAATTAATCAGCCCTATCATTTCCAATTCAAGGTATGGAAACACCCGTGTTTATGATCCCCACTTTACAGCTGGGTAAACAGACTCATGGATAGGAACTCTCCCAGGGTCACCAAGCTCAGGAGAGGCTGGGCAGAGATTTGAAAGCAGCCTTTTGGATGGGGGCTCTTTCCACTCCACGCCCCAGGAAGAGGAATGGCTGAGACTTGGTGACTGATGCCCACAGACGGCCCGGGAGGAAGGGCCAGCACAGGCAGGGCTCTGGGCCAGGGACTGAGGCCAGCCCAAGCCTCCCACACAGGCAGCCAAGGAAGGCAATCCCTCTCCGGCTTGGCTCGGCTGTCCTTCTCGCCACTGGGAGCCCTGATTGAGTGCGGCACTTTCAGAGCAGTGAAGGATGAAAATGGAAAAGGAGGAGAATGAGCAGACAGGGGAGGAGGGGGCATCTCGCCCAGAGGGAAGACAGCACCCTATTTAGGCCAGACCGAGGGCAGCTCTGCCCAGCTATCTCTGCACTACCTTTTAGCACTTTAATCAAATGCCTTATGAATGGGTTTGCCCAGATGTCAAAAATCCAATCGGATACATTTATTGGCCTGACAACCAATTTTCTGCTATGTATCATCAGGGACTGATGGTCCATTCTTAGCAGCAGGGGAGTTGGCGATAATGGAGCTGGGAGAGCCATTGTGTGCCCTCAATATTGTTCCAGGCTGTCAGCAGGGAAGGAAAGGAACCTGGGCCCACAGGGCAGACAGACAGAGACAGAGGGTGCCTTGAGCCTTGGATCCCTGCACAGTGGGACTAGTGCTAGACGGAGGGGAGAGATCAGGGAAGCCGGCAGGCCATCCACAGTCCACACGACTTGGGGCACTGCCCTTTCCTAACCTGGGCTTCCTTGGGGTCCTCACCAGCCATGTTGGAAGAATGGGGGAGCAAGAACCCATCAGGACTGATGTGAGGACCACATGGATTTAGGCAGCGTCTACTCAGCCTCCTCAGCCTGCAGGGCACTGAGCTAGACAGTCGATGAGGAGATGACTCCAGGCCTTGGGGAGCTTCCAAGAGAGCAAGAGAGATCAAATTAGAGGACTGGAGGAAACTGCAGCCCCTGTCCCCTCGCCTGCCTTTCCACCTGGCCCTGAGGAGCCCTAGGACTCTCCAGGAGCACTGGCCCCCTCAGAGATGCCCAAAAGCCGAAGACCCCATCCCCAGCCTCCACTTCAACCAACGTAGCATCCTTTACATCTTGTATGCCTTTTCTATGTTGGGCTTCTGGGTAAGATCACCTTTGACAAAGGATTGTCCTCTAAAAAGAAAAGTATAAAAAGCACTGAGAGAGTTCAATCCTCTCATTTTACCAACAGGGACACCGAGCCCCAGGGCAGTCTGGGAGGGGACACACACAGTGAGCCTTGAAGGACAAGCAATATCTCCCCCACTTCAATAGACAATGAGAGGAGGATGGAAACACGACATTGCCCACACCTGTCCCACCTGGGGCCTTTGCTCAGGGTCCTGTCACCTGGAGGGTCCCGGCCACCTGTTCCCTGGGCCTCATTTGCTCAATTTCTCCTTCTTTGACAGGCTCATGCCTCCTCCTCCACAAACCACCCCATCCAGAATGAATGGTCTGCCCTCCTTGCTCTTGAAACAGATTATTTGTGGGACGATTTAGCTCTTCTATCATTCTGCCCAGCCCTGTGGCTAAATTGGTGGTGCCAGTGCCTTCCAACCTAAGCTGCCAGAAACACACCTATATTTGAACAAAAGTGGGCATATTACCCATTGCAACAGAGAGAACACGCGCCACAGGGAATGGCGAGGCAGCTCAGTGAGAGGGTGCTGGAAATGAGTTATAGGATCTGGGCTAGTGCGAGGTGCTCTAGGGAGCAGAGCTTGGTTCTAGAGGGAATGCTGTCAGGAAGAAAGTGATGGGGAGTAATTCTGTGTCTGGGGATCTTATCTAGAAGGAGGGAAGCAGAGAGCACAGCTGAAGCTTTAATTGGTAAAGAAGCAGTAGTCCCTGATGTTCACCAGGACAGGGGGGTGTTTGGTGATCTCTGTGGTTTGGACCGTGTTCTTGTTTTTGTCTGTGTTCAGACACAATTACGGAGTGGTCTTGTTTTCGTCTTGCTTGTGGCCTTGTCTGATGTTTATATTCTGGGAAATTGTTTATGTTCAATAAGAGATTACCACAGCCAGGCTGGGAATGCCAGGGCAGCTCTGGCTCTCATGGGCCGTCTGTCCTCCAGGGCACGGGCCGAGCCCAGAGCCCGGCACAGAGCAGGCGCTTTAGCAATTGTGTTCCACATTGTCTAAGAGGCTGGGGTGTGCAGGGCAGGTTTGAGGAATCAGTATGGCTGAACCAAGGGCATGGCAGTGGGGCGTGCAGCTGGAGGTCAGGAGCAGGCCTTGAATGCCAACTAACACACACGATAACCGAGGTGACTGCACTCTGGAAGGTATAAAGTATGGGTGGATGGTGAGGATTAGTCTTATCTCCAGCTCCTTCCTCCCTGGACATTGGCCGGGAGGCTCACAAGCTGTTCAGCAATCTTGCCAGCCTCAAGAGACAGGAAGAGAGAGAAAGCAGAGCTCAGCAGAAGCCGGAGAAGCCCAGCTCGGGTGGGCGGGCCAGCAAGGAATGCTATTTATCCTGAGGATGCCCCTGACCTTTCCCTGCACAACAGGGACAGACGCACGGAGCCTGGCTGCATCCTTCTCCTTTAAAACAAGAAATGGAAGCATTACTCACCAAGCCCGAACATTTATCATGGTCTGGGGACATTAATTTGACAGTGTGTCATTTTCCATTTGGTTTGGGCCCGGTGGAGGCTGCCCTCGAAACACCTTCAATTAAATGCAGCTAATAACACAGAGCTATTTTGAGCAAGGAGGGCCCTCTGCCTCCCCCCAGAGCTCTGATGTGCGTGTGTTGTGGGGGGAGGGGGCTGCTGCAGGGAGGTTGCCGTTCATCGTGATCCCAGTGCTGGGATCCTTTCCCACAAATCTAGGCCTTGCCCCAGTCATAGGCAGGTGAATCACATACAGGACAGAGAGGATGGGGAGAGTGGCCACCGCATCCCCTGGGATGAGAAGATTCCAGCCAGCGGCCTGGCTGTGTTGCAGCCCTTTCCCTAAGAGGAAGGAAGCCATGGTTCTCGCCTAGCAGAGAGAAAGCATAGATTTTGGAGTCCAGCAGACTTGGAGGTGGATCTCAGCTATTCTGCTTCCTGCTGTGTGGCTTCAGGCAAGTCCCATAGCCTTCCTGAGCCTCAGTTTCCTCGCCTGTAAAGTGGAAACAAGAGTTCCTCTTTCATGGAGTGGTATGATGAGTCACAACATTTTATGAGCTCAATTAAAATAATACATGCATGAAGCTTGTTAATTCATTCATGATCATTCAAAAATCGTCTTTTATATTTTCCAAATTCAAAATTTGGGGAAAGACTATTAAGTGCCCAAAACTGGAACTGAGAAAGTAACAGAGTGCTTTAGGAAAGCACATGGCCTCCAGAGTTAGAAACATCTGGATTTCAAGCACAGCCCAACTGTCAACTAGCCGTGTGATTTGGGGCAATTTATTTAACCTCCATGTGCCTTGGTTTCCTCATTTGTAAGATGGTGTTAACCATGCCAACCCTCCCTGGAATTGTTGAGAAGATGAAACAATATTGCATGTACAGTACTAGCAAAGAGTAGACGCTCAGTTCCTGTTAGCTCACTTGTTCTTTCTTGCCCAAGTCCCGAGTCTAGAAAATAAGCACTTGATGTTGGTGGTTCCTACATTTTACATGGGTGCTAAGCATTGGGTATGAATGTTCTTATTTTAATCATAAAAATGCTATAAGTTAGGTACTAGTAGTTGATTGAGCCATATGAAATATGTTGTTGTTGTAGATCAAAAATGGTTGGCCAGTAGCAATTTCATACATTAAACCTAACTGCTTCCATTTTACTGATGAGGCACCTGGGGCTGGGGATGTCAATGTGCTCAGATCAGACACTTGGACCAGTGGTGGAGCTGAGATGGCTCCTGGCAGTAGACACTGAAGCCTCTTGGCTTCAGGCTTGATGTGGAGGAACAGCGGGCCCATAAGAAGCTCCCAGATTCTAGGGAATAAAGAATAACCACCGTGAGTCCTGCTTTCACAGGTTGGTCCCCTGTTCCCCTGAACAGATTCAAACCTGTTGGCACCAGAAACACTTGGTCAGACTCAGTTAAAAGTCTGGAAGGACTAAATGTAAGGGTCAAAATGAAGTTGTTTTGTTTTGGGGGTTTATTTATTTATTTATTTATTTTGAGACTGGATCTCACTCTGTTGCCCAGGCTGGAGTGCAGTGGCTATATTATAGCTCACTGTAGCCTCGTCTTCCTCCTGCCTCAGCCTCCCAAGTAGCTGGGACTATAGGCACATGCAACCACACCTGGCTAATTTTTAAAATTTTTTTGCAGAGATGAGAGACTCCTTGTGTTGCCCAGGCTCGCTTCTATCTCCTGGGCCCAAGTGATCCTCCCGCCTCAGCCTCCCAAAATGCTGGGATTATAGGAGTGAGCCACTGCACCTGACCCAAAGTGAGATTTTGTATGTGGAGGAGCCCAGTGGACAGTTAGGGCTGTGCACAGCAACCTCTGAGGGCTACTAGTCTCTTTGGGGGCTCTGGGACCTACCCTTTGAGCTCTAAAGCCTAGCCAGCCTCACAGGAAGGCTACCCTCCCCACAGGAAAGGCTCTGACAGCCACAAACGCCAAGAACCACAATTCACTGCATGTCCAGCTGCCAACAGGCTCCCTGCAAAGTGTGATATTGATTCAGCTGCTACTGCTGCAGTTCCTTCAGAGCACTGTGCTGGGGAAAGACCCACAGCCCACCTTGTGCCATCACTGAGATCGTGTTTATCATGAACAAGATGCTAAGAAATGCCAGGTATGATTCAGGCAGGCCTGATTCAGAGGAAAGCATGTCTGTGTAGCACCAAGAGCTTTGGGCTCTCTTTAAGGCCTTGCCACTGGCTTGCTCTGTGGCTGTGGGCTGTGTCTTTCTAGGCTCTGTCTCCTCACCTGTAAAATGGGGCCCTGAGTGAATGACCTCACCAGGTTTTCCAGCACTGAAAGTCTACGAATCTTACAAGCCGATTTCAGAAGGTGACTATCCCAGTCCGTTCTGTGCCACTATAACAGAGTACTCAGTAATTTACAATCAACAGAAATGTATTTGGCTCACAGTGCTGGAGGCTAGAAGTCCAAGATTAAGGAGCTGCATCTGATGAGGGCCTTCTTGCTGCATCTCATGATGGAGAGCATCACATGGTGAGAGAGTGTGCACTAGAGAAGGCCAGACTTAATTTTATAACAAGCTCCCACAATAATGACACTGTATACTCCCACGATAATGACACTATCTATTCATGAGGACATAGTCCTCATGACCTAATCACCTCTTAAAGGTCTTAGCTCTCAGCATGTTGCATTGGGGATTAGGTTTCCAGCACACAAACTTTGGGGGACACATTCAAATCGTAACAGTGACCTTATGGGTATACTCAGACACCTTTGTTCCTGAAGTAATGAGGTGAAGTAGTAAAATTCTCCTTATTTACAGTTACTGACCTTCCAGACTGGTTTCACCTCATGCTTTTTTTCAAATAACTTTAAAAAGATTATTTCTCTTTTCCCTGCACTTCCCCTACCACCCACAGAAGTAAGACTAAGAAAGAGAAAAAAGGAATTCACATTTTCTTTCTTCCCTCATCTGCATTTTTTAAAAAACTGGTCAAGACAAGAATGTAGACATTTCTCAGCAAGAATGGATGCCATTGTCAGCTTACACAGATTCACCAGAACTTGGTGCTGGGGCAAACTGCAGGAGACCTGAAGTGAAACAAGGTGTAAACAGCCATAGAAGACCAAGCCAGGCAGTTACAACAGTCTACTCCTTTTTCTTGCTCACAGGTAAAATGGTCACAAACATTCTAGAAAGCACTTGGGCGAAATTTATCAGGAATTTTTTAAAAGGTTCACATCCTTTGGATATCGGAATATATCCCAAGAAAGCAATACCAAATACAGAAGGAAAGAGCCACATGCATAAAAGTGTTCATTATGTGAAAAATTAAAGCAGATTAAATGTCTATCAATAAGGGATTGGGTAAGTAAACCATCCCACATCTTCTTAATGGATTATAAAATACTATACAGCAATTAAAAAATAAGTCCATAAAACTTCCACAATTTGGATATGGACATATATGTGAACTTTCAACCTCCAGTACTGTGAGCCAAATAAATTTCCGTTGATTACAAATTATCAAGTCTCAGGTATTCTATTGTAGCAGCACAAAATAGACTGCGAAATCACCTTCTGAAATCTGCTTGTAAGATTCATATATATATAAATATATAAATATATGTAATTATATTATATAATTATATTATTTATATTATATTATAATATATAAAATACAACATATTCATATATTATATAAATATTGTATATTTATATATGAGGAAAGAACTAGAATTCCAATCCAGTTAAATATGATGGATTAAATATACCTTGACCTTATCTCACTGGCAACATTTTATTAAATTGACAGTAAATGAGGAGACATACATGAAATCCCAAGTCCAAAGTGGTTTGTGACATCAGGAGATAAGAGATTTCAACAAAGACCTGGACTCTGGAAAGCAGAGAGATGAGTGGTAATGACTCAGCACAGTGGAGAAAGCTACAAACTTCAGCACTTGCAGAAGGCAGACCAATGAGAAGCACATTGATTTATCTTAAAGGATTCCTGAGAGATTCAGCGCTTGAATGCTCCAAGTCTGCAAAAATCCATGGCGATGTGCAGAGTGGAAGGCACTGCAGTTAGTTTAAAGTCTACATCTGGAGGAGTTACCGACCCAGGGTCACCTCCCCGCGTCCGCCACATCCACATGGTGTCAGACTTCAACTAGAACTTGAGAAATAGAAGACAATGGAAACATGAATGCAGAGAGGAACCCTATTTTGAACACAGAGCTCTATACAGAGCTTGATCATAAATCAAGTGTGATGGTGGAATAAGTACATTTCAAACACATACAAAAAATTGACCTCCCTTGCACCTTTCCTTAGGAAATTACCATAGGGTGTGCTTCAGCCAAACAAGAAAAGAAACCAATAAATAGGAATACATGGGATACAGGAAACTGGGGATCTCACCCAAGAAACTGGCTGGATTTTAGAGATAATCAGACAGCAGCCAGTACAAATAAGAGAAGGCATGGAGGTGAAATTTGTATATTATCTAGTATGTTGTTTCAAACTTTTAGAAAACAATATTGATGGGCATTTGATAGTTCTTTTGGAGGACAGAGAATTGAGCAAACAAAAAAGCAAAATGATGTGCAAATACGGGAAGGTACCTGACTTGGGTCATGGGGGAATAATATTTTCACAGCCATAATAATGCAAACACAGCCCCAAACTATGATAGAACATAGTAAGATAATCAAAGGAGAAATGGAGGAGAGAGCTTGTAAAGTAGCTAAACCCTCACTTACAGAACATGAAGTCAATAGATAATGGGGGGAAAAGCAGCATAGCAAATTATTTAGAAGTATATGAAGATAAATAATAGAAGCAATGCCTAAGGGAGTTGAAACTGTTTCCTCTCAGGAGTGATGAGAGGATGAGAGGCTCTGGGGTAGGAGACAGCTACTTTGCACAGGAAGCCTCTTTTGTGTGTGTGGGTTTTTTTGTTTTTTTGTTTTTGTTTTTGTTTTTGTTTTATTTCTTAGAACTATGTCCATATATCACTTTGGTAAAAGTAAAAATTAATTTTTCAAAATTGTTTCCCCAATTTAATCACAACTGTCAGCTCCACGCCTGGGTCTTAAAGCCAGATTAACCCAGTCCCATATCATGTTCCAGTGCAGCTGCTAAAAGCAAGCAGCAAGACTTGCTACCTCGGTAATTTCAAGCAGTTTCTGAAGCTATGGCTCCCTATTGCTCCCAATCTGATTCTCTCGCTTTTCTATCCATTGTCCTGACCCCTAACTCCATATAGCATGCTGAGTTTCTGCCTCTCACTTTCTGTGGTTTCAAAAATGCTCTTGGTTTGCTGGACTTGGCACTTCAATTAAAGTTTTCCCTCCATTTTCTCCCTTGGTTCCCATTGCCCTAGAGGAGGTGTTCCTACCCCAGCCCCAGACTCCCGGCAGCCATATTTCCACCAGGTGACCCCACCCACTGGCCACAGCTGATTGGAGCAAGGATGAAAACCTGACCAGGCAGAGCCAATCAAGTTCTCCCTTTGGGAGATTTCTAATTGAGGCTAAGAGACAGCCAGACAGCTGGACTGATTTTCTGGATAGGGAAAAATGTAAATGAAGGAGCTGTGGGCTGGAAGATTTCCAATTTTATGGGCATGAAGGGCAGACAGTCAGTCTGGAGAGAGAGAAGGGCTCAGACAAATGCCGGGGGAGGGGGAAGGGGCAGACTTAGAGACCATGTAGTTTTAAGTAGAGAAGCTAGAGAGAAGCTTGGTTCTCAAATGGCCCTTCCTAAGTCCTGAGGATTTTTTTTGTTTTGTTTTTATTTATTTTATTTATTTTATTTTTTTGAGATGGAGTCTGGCTCCATCGCCCAGGTTGGAGTCCAGTGGCACGATCTCGGCTCACTGCAACCTCCTCCTCCTGGGTTCAAGTGATTCTCCTGCCTCAGCCTCCTGAGTAGCTGGGATCATAGGCGACTGCCACCACACCCAGCTAATTTTTGTATTTTAGTAGAGACGGGTCTTAGCATGTTGGCCAGGCTGGTCTCGAACTCCTGACCTCAGGTGATCTGCCCGTCTTGGCCTCCCAAAGCGCTGGGATTACAGGCCTGAGCCACTGCACCCAGCCAAAGCCTGAGTTCTTCAAGCTCCTCTGATTCCTTAAGAGAAAGCCCCCTTTTCTGATTATGCTTGCTTGAGTTGGTTTCTGTCACTTGCAACCAAAAGAATCTCAAGTAAAAGTCAACCCAGCCCATTTCCTTAGACTCTGAATGGGGAGGGTGTGAGAAGTAGAGATTTGGCTTTTTTGAGACCACGGAGACTTTTCCCCTCCCCCAGCAGCCCCCAGTTTCCTTTGTATAAAGTGCTCCCCTCACAGCATGCAGTCTCAATTTATAGAAAGCACAGGAGGTCTATGTTTCACTGGCAAGGATGGGGGGGCCCCAAAGGCTCCTTTTGCTGGAACCTTCCACCCACTGCCCTTCTTCAGCCAGGGGGTACACACATAACCAATGACACATTCTCTTGGGACCCTGAATCTTGAGCAGAGGCAAGGGAGAAGGTAGGGTTGGAGTTCGTTCAGTTCCCCAGGAATGACCAGCTGGGGAGATGGACAGAGTTTCTGCTCCTGAGAGACTCTGGAGCCACCACTTCCTGTCAGTTCACAGTTCAGTTTTTATCCTTCTCTCCATCTTGTGACCTCCCTCAAATTCTCCCACCAAGTTCTTTTTTATGCTGTTGGTTGCGCTTGCCCATTTTGTTTTCTGTTGCTTGCAGTCCCCAAACCCTGACCAGCCCGGGGAGGAGGGACCGAGAGGAGATCAGGCAGCCATATGTGGAGCTCCTACAGCTCCAGTGGTTTCCAAGACCTCAGAGGCCACGCCTCATGTTTGGGAACAACTGGAGATGGTGCTCTTATGTTCAGCAGTGGCAGTGCAAGGGAGCCTTGTTTGGTTTGGCAGGCAATGGAGGCTTTGGAAGTAGAGGTACAAAATGACTAGCAGTGCCTGAACACTGGATAAGCAGACCCCCAGAGTGGTGGACTGAATTTTAAAAACAGGGCTGGAGACAGGGACAGTGGCTCACTCCTGTAATCCCAGCACTTTGGGAGGCCAAGGTGAGCAGACTGCTTGAGCCCAGGAGTTCAAGACCAGCCTGGGCAACATGGCAAAACCTCATCTCTACAAAACATACGAAAGAATTAGCCAGGTGTGGCGGTGTGCATCTGTAATCCCAGCTACTTGGGAGGCTGAGGTAGGAGAATTACTTGATCCCTGGTGGTTGAGGTTGCAGTGAACCGATATCACACCACTGCACTCTAGCCTGAGCATTAGAGCGACAACCTGTCTCAAAAAAAAAGCAGGGCTGGAGATCTGGCAGGGCCTGGAGTTAGATGTAGATGTTTACTGTACTGTGTGATTGTGACTCTGTTTTTACCACCAAACTGCTCTGCATGTGAAGCACCGATTATATAGCTAGGGAGTTGGCTAGAGGAAGATTATATAGTGAAAAAAGACTGGAAATAAGTAGTCTTTGTTTTCTTCCTTTTTGTTCTGAGAATTCCCTCTCCTCTTTTCCTGTCCCATGCTGTTAAGTGACACCCCACCCCATACCTTCTATCCCTGCTCAGGTAACACATGTTAACAGTTTATTATGTGTCTTTCCATGTTTATATGCAGATTTGTATAATCCTATACAGACCTGTGTCAACATACATGTATATGCATACAAACACAAAGGCAGGTCATTTTTGTTATTGTTTTATAAAAAATGAATCATGTTACACACCCTTTTCTGCATCTATCTTTTCCGTTTCAACACACCTCTTCACATGGTTTGGAAGTGTGTCCCATCCAAATCTCATGTTGAAATGTGGCCCCCAGTGTTGTAAGAGGGCCTAGTGGGAGGTATCTGGGGCATGGAGGCAGATCCCTCATGAATGGCTTGGTGCTGTCCTCATGGTGATGAGTGAGTTCTCACTCTACGAGTTCACATGAGATCTGGTTGCTTAAAGGAGCCTGGCACCTCCTCCTCTCTCTTGCTCCCTCTTTTACCATATGATGTCCTTTCACCTTCCACCATGAGTATAAGCTTCCTTGTGTGAAGGTCCTTGCATGAATCAGATGCCAGCTCTATGCTTCCTGAACAATCTGTAGAACTGTGAGCCAAGGTAAACCTGTTTTCTTTGTAAATTAACCAGTCTCGCGTACTCCTTCAGAGCAACACAAAAGAGACTAATGTACCTCCCTACCCCCAGTCAACTAGTACAGTGCTAATTAATTATTTTTAATGGCTATATAATAGTCCGTGGTTTATGTATCCTCATTTATTCAGCCTTTCTCTGGGGTGGGCATTCATTGTGTTCCCTGTGTGTGCATGCACATGCATGAACACCACTCAAATAACGCTGCGATAAACATCTTTGTACTTACATTTTTACCTAATGGAGCTTTTATTTCTGTGGGCTAGATTCCCAGGAGTGGGATTGCTGGGTGAAGAGTATATACTTTTTTTATTTTAATAGATGTTGCCAGATTGCTTCCCATAAAGGTTATATACCACTTCGCATTTCCCCCAAAATATAAGAAGGCACACTTTCCCCACATCCCCCAGGACTGGCAGGGAATATTTCAACATATTAACAGCGGTAGTGTTTGGATACCGGGACAATAGATGCTTTTCTCCCCTTCATTTTATTCTAATTTCATTTCCCAATGTTTTCCCCTTTAAAAGGAGGAAAGGTGCAATCGTTTGTTTTAACCAGCCCCACCCCTACCCATGTTGATCCTCAGACAAAGGATTCTCTAAGCTTGCAGGCCCTGGGGCTCACTGTGCAACCCCTCCCTGGGCGCCAGCTGCCCCTGGCCCCCTTGTGGACCTGTTATCTCATCCCAGCAAGGAGGGGACCCCAGAGGCCTTCACACAATGTCTGCGTATCATATGTTTTCTAAAGCTGATTTACCGAGGTTACTTGCATGGAAGTGCTGCTCTGGTAGAAAAAATTCTAGACCCAGAAACAGACTAATCTGAGGTTGAAGCTTTGACTTTGCCAAGTCACTTAATGTCTCTGAACCTCAGCTTCTTTATCTGTAAAATGGGGATAACAAAGCAACTACATCAAAAGATTAAGAGCAAAGTGGTTAATAGTTACAAACATTTAGGGAAGAGGGAAGTATCTGGTAGGTAGTATAGGATCTATGCTGTTTTCTTGTTATATAAATAATGTCTGCCTCATTACGTCACTGTGAGATTACGTGCACTGAGGTGCTTTCCTCAGCACACAACCTGCTGAGAAGCTGCAAATGCGTAGTATTGCCACCGAGGCAAGTGCTTGTTGGGCTTAGGGCTCTCCTCTGAGCTCCCTTAGCCCTGTGCCTACAGCTATCCCCGTTCTCAGAGGACACTGCGGTTGAGTCTGGTTTTGTGTTTTTCTCTCTGCTCTTCTGATGACTGGACTGGCTTTGGGAGCTGCTCTCAGAAAGGCCCTGCACTTGGTTTCCTGCTCTGCTGTCACCATCTTGAAATTCTTGAACATGGGCCACAAATATAATGATATGTAGCTATTTCCACCTCATGCAATGCCTGACGTGAAGTGAGCCCTCAGTAAATGTGCTAAAATGAAGCCATGCAAATAGTAAAGAAAACTTTGCTTCTGCCTTCTAAGTGCTCACAGTATAGTTGGGAAGATAGCTATTGAAACTCTGAAGTACACGAAAACCTCCACACAGTACATGGTGCAGCATTACAAGCCCTGGCTTGGAGTCAGACAAAGCTGGACATAGAGTCCAGCATGTAATGCTGAACAAATTACTTGACCTCTAGGTACCTCAGTTTCCTCAGCTGCAATCTAGAGCTAAGACTACCAACTTGGTCAATCTGGAAAGTCAGTTCTGAGGTTTCCACTGCAGGCTTTGGGGTGGAGTACGGTGAGGCCTCATCCTGCTGAGTTGGGTTTGGAGCTGGGTTTGGGCAATGGCAGTTCCTGCCTCTCAGGTTCATAAAAGGCCCCATTTTCCAGATCTCTTGGATCTTCCAATCTGTTCCTCATTTCGCCTTACTAGGGGTGCTCACCTGCGGACTCTGATGTGGGTTCTCGCCCACTGAAATGGGTTTTTTTTGTAGAAATGGATTTTCTACAAAAAAGGTATAGCCTTTTCTGTACACGAGAGTCTAATATAGGGAGGTCACTTGATATCACAAACAGGGCCTCAGAGTGAAGAGAGGGCAGCATTAGCAAATCCACAGCTCCAGGAAGTCCCCTGATATGACACCTTGCCTACTCTTCCCCCTACCCCCTTTATGTTCTGGGACCACACCCCTCCCCAGCTTCCCAGACCAGGCCTTTCCCACTACTTCACTCTCCTTCCTGCATCCTGGAGCTGCCCTCTTTCCATCATGGCTTCCAAGGCATAGGCACTGGCAGGAGGGGTGGAGGTGACAGCACAGGATCAACAGCTGCCAGCCTGAGTTGAGCCCAGCAGAAAGCAGAGGGGTCCCCAGGTGATTTCCAATACGTCAGACATCCTACTGAGAACTCCCCATAGATTAGACTTAGTTCTCACAGCAGGCTTACGGAACTCCAAGGTCTGAGCTCTGGGCAAAACCTAATTCATTTGGCAGACCCAGTCTTTCACATAGTGGGTTTATGGTGGTTAAAAATAATGAAGGGACTCTTGGCAATAAATAATTTGGAGTACGGTGGCCTGAACAACCTTGCTAAGAAATAAGGATTCAATGGTGACTTCTGTCTTAGGTCCCTCCAATCTCCATTCCCACCCCCACAATTATCACCTTCCTGTCTCCCTCTGGTGACCTCTTCCCCCTTGAATCATGCCCTAGGCAGGTACTCATCTATTCTCAGGGCCATCTTCATAGGCTCTTCCCTGCAGGAGAGAGAGGATTTTGTGCAAGCTCCACCTAAAAGTTACGTGGGCTTTCCAGCCTGTTCCTCCCACCTCCTTCCCGCCCATGAATCTTCCCGCAGGGTCGCCCCGAGGACAAGCAGTTTACTAACTCAAGGGAGAGCAGGGAACTCACATTCCGGGTATCAATGAAATTTATGAGTCATGGATATCATAGGACCCTGTTTTCGTTGACTTCATTCGCCGCTTCCTTTCTTTGTATTAATTTCTCCCAACAGCCCACTTATCTTCCCTCTTGGAGCCCTGCCCACCATCGCTTTCCCTGATACGTGGTATCTCTAACAGGCTAAAGCACTCAGCGATGCGATTGCTTGGGAGTCGGCTCACTCAAGCGCTCACAAGTTACACTCTGTGGCTAATCAAATGTCAAAACAATCTCTCCCACGATTTGGAGGAGCTTGGTGACAGGAAGACATTGGCCACCGAGCCATCAGAACAGGCCACGTTTGCTCGGTGGCAGGCAGTGAGAGTGGTTTCTGCCGCGTTACATTCCTGGTGGTAGCTTTCCCTGAGAAGCAGCTGCTCTATGGTTAGTGGGGTTTGGGGTTTGGAATTCTTTTCTTCTTTTCTTTTGAAGGCAGAGAGATACTCCATGCCAAGGGTCAGCGGGGCAGAGGGGTGGTTAAATTTTTTTCTATGACAAAATGTCAGGTCTCTGAATCACAGCAGCCACAGCGGTGGTTAAAGAGAAGAGATCGCATCTAGGAGCTGGTCTCAGTTCTGCCACAGAGGACGCACTGGACAAGTCACAGCCACTCTGAACTTCTGTCTCCTCTTCTGAAATATGAGGAAATTGGGTTAAATGGTCCCTGTGGTTCATGAACCAGAAGATGATTCAACTTGACACCACAGCTTACAATGGAAACATTTCTGTGCTTGTTATTTCATTTGATGTTCACAGTAAGCCCATAAGTGAAGAGGAGAGGGATTATAATCTCTATTTTATAGCAGTGAAATGACTTGTGGTGGTTATACATCCTGCCCATGACAGAGCTTAGCCTGGATCATGGGCTGGTGTCCTTCTCCTAGCCCAGGCTGGTCTCAACTCCTCATGCTCCACAGGGCAGATTCCTTGAGCTGAATCACTTCCACCTTCAGTGCCACACGGGAGCTTTTGTTCAAGCCAGAATTCAGGGATCGTCCTGTCCACTTCATTTTCTGCTGAAAAAACTGAGCCCCATAGAGGGAAGCAAAAGGGCCTCCCCCGGCTCACACCGCAAAGCGTCTCATTCTCCTGATGTGGAACCACTCCACTCTCCTCATGGGTCCCATGGGGGTGAAAGCGCCTGCATCTTGGGCCTGTGCTAAGGATGGATCTGTCAAAAATGGTGACACAAATAAGTTTTGGGTGCATTTGAGACACCACCACTGTGTCATCATTACCCATACTGCTGTCATGAGGTCTTCAGAAATTGTCACTGGGGTCCTCTTGGCGTCTGATGTGCCAAGAGAGGTCAGGACAGGGTAATCTGTGTCTGCTCCATGCCCCCTCCGCATCTCCTTGAGCCTTTGAGAGTGCCTAGCTCATTCTCCATGCTCCTTAAAATCCTCCAAGTTCCACAGCCCCGCCTAGACCGCAGAGTGAGTGGTTCACTTTGCAGCACTCAGGCCCACTCAGTGATCACAACAAACACAGCTTGCAGGGTCTGGCTGGCCACACGTGCTGTCCCTTCTGCCCACCTGGAAAATGCCAGCTCTTCTCTCCAAATTGAGCTTGCTGGCCCCCTCTTCCATAGGGCCCCTGAAGAGGCGAGTTCTTCCTTTCCCCACTCCCACGACTGTGCAGAAAGCCTCTGACAAAGCACTTCCACTTTCACATGGTGGCCACCAGTCTCCGAGGCTGTTCTCCTTTTAGCTGACAGCTCAGTGAAGACAGCGGCTGTACTTTGTTTCTCTCAGTGTCTTCAGCGCCTGGATCCTGTTGGGGCTCAGTGACCTTGCAGGGAGAGGGGACAAACTTTACATGCCAATCAGGAGCACAGGCTTTGACACCAGGCTGGCCTGCGCTGAAATCCAGTTCTACCATTCACCTACATGTCATCCAAACCTCTCTGAGCCTCAGTTTTCAAATCTACAAAATGGGAAGATTGGTACTGCAGACCTCATCAGGATGAATGGGAAAAACCATGGAAAGAGCTTAGCACATCACAGGGAGTAACTGGGAACTATTGTTACTATCATTGGGGAATTCCCCAAAAGGTTCCTTTGTGAGCTCACAAGAAAGCCCCTGGGTCTCCACACTGTCTGCAGGAAGCGCCCCGGGGATTGGCAGCCCTGCCCTGCCCTGCCTTCTTCTCCAGCTGCAGCCGGAAAACCCCTTTCTCAGGATGCCCCAGACAGGGCCAAGCTGCTTTCCTTCCCCTTGTTGACACAGGGAAGACCTGGCTGCCTGGAGCCTCGACTGGGCCTCCCACTCTTTAAAGTGCAAACACTGGGCTGTGTATTTTGGGCCCCTCTGAAGGGCCATTTCTGGTGAAATACCAAGTTTTGAAATACTTCACTCCTTGTTTGCATTCGGAAGCCCTTACATGCTCAGGTCTCTCAAGGCCTGTGTTCAGAGAGGCTGGAGGTAATGTGGGCAACAGAATCAGACTCCAGTGGGGGAACACAACGGCCTTCTGCTCTTGGGCTGGGCCTACAGGAGCCACTGGAGGTGGAAGAGGGAGCTCGCTCTCACGGAGTCTGCCTCTGGCTGGGAAGAGCAGACGAAGGCATACAGAGGTATGTCCAGGTGAGCCCAGGGCACAGACAGCTTGGACCAGAGGCTGGTGTGAAGAAATCATCTCCTGAAGACCTAACTACAGAAATGCTGGAACTCAGTGCTTCTTCCAGTCCCTCCTCTGCTCCGGCACCCACCCCCACCTCTCCACCCAGGGAGTATGTAAACTTCTCGTCCTGCCAAGAGCTAGGCAGGGAGGAATGACATTTATTTGAGCCTCATTACTCTCATAGGAGCTGTCTTAGCCTAACAGCAGAGCTGGAGGAAGCCAGAAAGGGAGGCAGGGTTGACTTGATAGAGATCTCCATGGGTTTCAAGGAGGGTTTGGTCTGGTCCTCTAGGAGATCAAGCCTCCACATCCTGAGTGCTCACTTGGGCCAGGTATTTTATACATCCTGTTTACTTTAAGCCTCATAAGATGGGTGGTCCCATCCCCACAGATGAAGAAACTGATGCTATAATACTATAATAGAACAGACTGGGCTCCTTACCCAAACACCAGGACCCTACTAGAAGCTCTTTGAGGATAGGGTCCTGGTAAGGCTTGTCTTTCCCTCTCAGAGCTTGGTCCAGTGACCTTCCTTGTCTACAAAAGCTGTTAAGAAGTGTTTGCTGAAAGGAAGCAGGGCAGGGCTTACAGAGGAGGGAACGTGGGGGAAGCTGGCACAAAAGCATCAAGGAGAGGATGTTCGGGACAAGTTCAGAGGCTTGGGAGAAGCCGCATTTGGCCAGAGAGGGAAGAGATGGGGGAGGTAAGGACAGAGCAGCAGCAGGAGCTGACTTTAGAGGGGACTGCATCCTCCTTATACATCATGGGGTGACCAACCAGGGGCGATCTCCAAAATAGATAGCCAGCAAATAATGATGGAGCTCTGTCAGCATGCCCAGTGCCTCAGGATCCCCCAAGGAGCATACAAAAGGAAGAGAAGTGAGCTGATTTATTTACACAGCAATCTCATGGGTCCTATGCAGTGAAGACAAATTGCGGAAAATGATGCACTAGGCTCACATGCATTTCCCACAGAAAGGGCCATCTTTCAGGCCTCCACTTGGAGCCTGTTTACTCTTAGTTTGTGCATAGTCCCAGCAAGCTGAGTGACCTGGATTCCCAGTGCCAAGCAGATTCAAACCAGAGGTAGAGGGGGCAGCAGGGGGAGGTGGGGTTGACTTAGAGAGTTCCTCATGGGTTTGGAGGAGGATTTGATCTGGGAGGACAAGCCACCACCTCCACTTGGACTAGGTGTTTTACATGCCCTGTTTAAGCCTGTGCAGTTGGTGGTGCCATCCCCATTTCACAGATGAAGAAATTGACGCTAGAACAGACTGGGCAGATGCCAGAATGGCAGGATTAGAGAAAGGTATGTAGACAATAAGGGGAAGGTGCTGCTGGAAGCCAGCAGTGAAGAAGGGGACAGAAAAACCAAAGCAAGATGGGGAAGAATGCTCCAAACAGAGAGCCAGCTAGGGCTGTCCTGCCTAGGAGGACATTGGGCTGAAAGAGGCTGGACACCCTGACTCTGCTGCTGTCTAGCTAAGTGAAGTGGGCAAGTTCCTGCCACTCTGAAGATCAGCTTTCCCATCTGAAAAGCAGGGCTAAAACTACCAGATAGTGGCAGGAATCAAAGACAAGGCAGGTGGGCCACCGGCCGAGGATCTGACTCAGGAGCAGTCACTTGCATGATGGTTGCTGAGACGATGTTACTTTTTATTACTGGGGGAAACTCAACACACCCTAGAGCAGTAGTTCTCAGATATGTCTACACATTGGAATCATCTGGGAAGCTTTCATAAACACCTCTACCTGGTTCTGCCTTCTGGAGATTCTAAACGAAATGACCTAAGATTGGCAGGGGCATCCGGACTTTTTTTTTTTTTAAGTTCTTGAAAAGATTTGAACACGCAGCTAAGGTGGGCTGAGAACCACCACCCTAGAAGCAACTGTGACTCATCCAACCCAGACGCAGATGTTGAGGGTCCCATCATAGTTGCTGGGAAGGGGTCAAACCTCTTCTGGGTACCCAGGGTCTGAAAGCAGAAGAACATACTTTAGAAAGCCTTCTGTCAAACTGGTTAATTTCTTTTAAGCTTTGGCTCTTAAGGGACTGAAGTTCAATTATCTGGAAAACTCACTTATGTGGAACTCCTCACTCCCTAATGGCACTGGCTAAATGAGGTGTTACGATTCTATAGATTCTCAAATTACAGTCTTTGTGATTCTTCACCCAGAAAAGAAATTATCCAGAGGCTCACACCCCGCCTGCCCTGCCTCCTTAGGCAGCTGGGCCATGGTTAAAGCTTGTCTTGGGGAAGGGCTCCCTGGCACTGAAGGAAGATTTTGGCTTCACGCTCCAGTCAGCCAAAGTGACATGCCCACTCCCAAGTTGGCTGAGCTCTGCAGGCCTGTTAGTCCATTTCCACATGAAACAGCGAGCCCATAACCACATGCTGACACTGGGACAGTCACCCTCATCACCCATCCTCCAGAGCATGGCCCCACGTGAATAGTTTGATTTTTTTTTTTAATAAAGAATAAAAAGAGGCTGGGTGTGGTGGCTTACACCTGTAATCCCAACACTTTGGGAGGCTGAGGCAAGCAGATCACTTGAGTTTGAGACCAGGAGTTTGAGACCAGCCTGGCCAACATGGTGAAACTCCGTCTCTACTAAACATACAAAAAATTAGCCAAGCATGGTGGCTGGCACCTGTAATCCCAACTACTGGGGAGGTCGAGGTAGGAGAATCACTTCAACTCAGGAGGTAGAGGTTGCAGTGAGCCAAGATTGCACCACTGTACTCTAGCCTGGGTGACAGAGCAAGACCCTGTCTCAAAAAGAAAAAAAAAAGGTTTCGTTTGTTTTGTTAGCCTTTTTTTTTTTTTTAACCAGGGGAGTGGGAAGAAGAAAACAAAAGGCACTTTGATTATTAAAAATGTCTATTTGGTCTGGGCACGGTGGCTCAGGCCTATAATCCCAGCACTTTGGGAGGCTGAAGCAGGAGGATCACTTGAAGCCAGGAGTTTGAGATCAGCCTAGGCAACATACTAAGACCCCATCTCTACAAAAAATACAAAAATTACAATTAGCCAAGCATAGTGGCATGTGTCTGTAGTCCCAGCTACTCTGGAGGCTAAGGTAGGAGCATTGCTTAAGCCTGGGAGATAGAGGCTGCAGTGAGTCATGATCGTGCCACTGCACTCCAGCCTGTGTGACAGAGCAAAACCCTGCTTCAAAAAAAAAAAAAAAAAAGGTATCTCATTTTGTTCTTAAGGACCCCACACAAGCAAAACTCAGAGATGGAACATTTATCATTGAGTTTTCATGACCCAAATAAGAGAAAGAGAAGAGAAAGAAGGGGCCATGTTTCAGGACCCCTTGCAACTGTCATCATTAGCTCTGTCCTCGTTTGTGTTTTTATTGTCTGTCTTCCCCCTGGAAACGCAGTCATAGGACAGAAGGGGCCTTGTCCCTTTTGTTACTGCTCTGCCTCCCAGGCCCACAACGTTGCCTTGCCAATAGTAAGTATGCGATAAACATTTGTAGAATAAAAATGATTTTGAACTCAGTTTTGAATCAAAGTTCTACGACATACTAGTTACCTGCTGTCTGAATCTGTTAGGGTTGCCATAACAAAGTACCACAAACTGAGTTGCTTCAATAACAGAAATGTATTCTCTCGCAGTTCTGGTGGCCAGAAGTCTTCACATGGTGGCCACTGGTCTCAGAGGCTGTCTTCCTTTTAACTGGCAACTCAGTGAAGACAGGGGCTGTATTTTGCTTCTCTCAGTATCTTTAGTGCCTGCACCCTGATGGGGCTCAGTGACCTTGGAGGGAGACAGGACAAGCTTTACATGCTGATCAGAAGGACAGGCCTTGGCACCAGGCTGGCCCATGCCGAAATCCAGCTCTACCATTTACTAACGTCATCCAAACCTCTCTGAGCCTCAGTTTTCACATCTACAAAATGGGGACATTGGTACTACAGACCCCACCAGAAATCTGAGATCAAAATGTCAGCAGGGTTGGTTCCTTCTGAGGGGGAGAAGGAGAACCTGTTTCTTGCCTCTGCCCTCACTTCTGGGGGTTTGCGGGCAATCTTTGGCATTCGTTGGCTTGTAGAAGCATCACCTCAATCTCTGCCATTGTCTTCACATGAGGTTCTCCCCCTGTGTCTAGGTCCATCTTTCTCCTTTTTTATAAGGGCGCCAGCACATACGTTTAGGATTCACTCTAAGGACCTCATTTTAACTTGATTACCTCTGAAAAGACACTATCTGAAAAAGGTCACATGCTGAGATACTGGGGGTTAGGGCTCCAATGTTTGAACGTTTAGAGGACAAAGTTCAACCCATCATACCTGCTGATTAGTTTATTCATTAGGCTGGGCATGGTGGCTCACACCTATAATCCCAGCACTTTGGAAGGCCAAGGTGGGAGGATCACTTGAGCCTGAGTGGTCGAGGCTGCAGTGAGCTGTGATCACACCACTGCACTCCAGCCTGGGTGACAGAGTGAGACCCTGTCTCAAAAAAAAAAAAAAAAAGAAAACATGAACAGTTATTAATTGATTAAATTAATGAATTAAATCCACTCTTATCACAACATGTAGCAGGCATCCCCTATCTGCTAAGTGGGAGATTAATTAGACACTGGGAGATTATAAAGATGATCAAAAAAGGTCCCTATCTCCACAGAGCATAGAGAAGAGAGGCAGAAACAGAAATAGAGAGCTAACTGAGATCATCCAAGGAGGATTGGACCCATAGTAGACTGTGCACAACAGGAGCAAGGCTCCAGCATGGGCACAATTAATTCTGTGGATGTGGTCAAGGAGTCTTCATGGAAGAGAAGTGATATGGTTTGGCTATGTCTGCACCTAAATCTCATCTTGAATTGTAGCTCCCGCAATTCCCATGTGTTGCAGGAGGACCTGGTGGAAGACAATTAAATCATGGGGCAGTTTCCCCCATACTGTTCTCATGGTAGTGAATAAGTCCACAAGCGTTCTTATGGTTTTATAAGGGGAAACTTCTTTCATTTGACTCTTATTCTGTCTCTTGCCTGCTGCCATGTAAGATGTGCCTGTCACTTTCCACCATGATTGTGAAGCCTCCCCAGCCACGTAGAACTGTGAGTCCATTAAACCTCTTTTTCTTTATAAATCACCTAATCTCGGTATGTCTTTATCAGCAGCGTGAAAACAGACTAATACAAGCTGCCACTTGAGCTGGGCATTTGCAGGATAAAAAGGGTGTCCATGGGTGGAGAAGGGAGAAAGGCCAGTGGACAATGGGAACAAAGGGGATAGGCAGGATGGTGCTGGGCTTTGTAAGGGAGCACTGAGCAGTTCAGTGAGGCTGGGATGTGATCAACATGAAGCCAGGAGGCAAGAGAGACACTGTGGGGTCCCACGTGTGTATTCCCTGCAGGCCAAGGGAAGCTAAGGCATATGGTTGTGCGGAGGAGTGATTTAGCAAGGTCACTAGTAGTGCAGGGAGCTGGAGTCCAGAAGATGACTTCCAAAAAACCCAGGCTAGAGCTGTTGGGGTAGCTGGAGCAGGAATGGAAAGAGCCATGAACTCCAGACTTCTCCAGGGCAAGCCAGGACAAGTGGTGAGAAAGGAAGAGACACATGGAGTGGAGGGTGCCCTACCTTGAGACAAGGATGTACATGGAGAAGACAGGGAATGGACAAGAGACTGAGAGGTGGTGAATGTGTTGAGTTGAGGCATCTGGAGTGTCCCAGGTGGACATGGCAAGGCAGGAAGAATTCAGGAGAAAGATCAGGGCTGGACATGGAGACTTGAAAAGACAAATCTCTAGGACATTACACATTATGGGAGATGAGGACATTATGGGAGACATTATAGGAGGACATTAAGGGAGATGAGGCCACCTGGGGAGAATGGTGAGCGCTTAGGAAAGGGCAGGGCCCGGGGCCTCAGAGATAGTGAGCCTCTATGGTGGCCACACATGGCTTCATCTGGAGAGCTCTGAAGTCATACAGTGAACCAAGGACCATTCCAGGGGAATCTGATTTGACTGGCATGGGAAGAAAGAACCAGCTTTGGTATTTATAAAATCAGCAGTTCTCATAGTTAGCTGCATATTGGAATCACCTGGAATGCCTCAAAAACTGCTGCGGCCTGATGCCAGATCCTGAGATCCTGATCTAACTGCTCTGAGGTAAGACCTGGGAGTCAGGAGTTTTATTTATTTATTTAGAAGCAGAGTCTCACTCCGTCGCCCAGGCTGGAGTGCAGTGGCTCTATCTTAGTTCACTGCAGCCTCAAACTCCCAGGCTCTAGCCATCTTCCATCTCAGCCTCCCGAGTGGCTGGGACTACAGGCTTTTAAAAATTTTAAAAAAGACTACCCAGCTTTTAAAAATTTTTCATAAAGACAGGGTTTTGGTACTCCAGTTGGTCTCCGGGCTTAAGCGATCCTCCCACCTTGGCCTCCCAAAGTACTGGAATTCCAGGCGTGAGCCACCGCATTTAGCCGATATGGGCAGTTTTAAAAGCTCCCTATGGGAGCCAAACACGTAGTCAGGACTGAGAATGCTGCTCTGCGGGGCAGGTGATGGAGTGATTCATGGAGAAGCAAAGGGCAGATGGCGAGAAGGAGAACCAGGAGACCCTCGCAGCTTCAGAAGGCCAGTAAAAGGGATAAGTACTATGAGGACATCAGAAGGGGGTGGCACTAGGAGGTCGCTAGGCAGTGATATGCTAGAGCCAGCTCCCACCTGTCCAAGAAAGCTGCTCCTCTGCATCTCTTCCCAACTCTGTGTTCAGTGGCTTCACTTGGGTAGCTTAGGATCAGCCATGATGAGATGATGAGTACCACGAAAAATTGACAAATGCTACCAATCAGGAAACAAATCAGTCTTTTCTCCCAGAGAGCCTGTTGTTAAACATTTACCAGCACACCACTGTCTTTGTGCTTGAATGCCAGCTGGGCAGAGTTTGCAGGGCTGGGACAAACTGTGTGGAAGCAAGCCAGGTTGTAGAGGCTTCCATTAGGCACTGAAAAGAGAGTCACAGGCTGGGGACGAGAAATTTCCATCTGAGGTCAGACTTTTAATCCATGTATCTTCTATTCCAGGATGGGTTCCATCCCGAGGGTTCCAGATTTCCTGGCTGGAAATGTGTGTTCCATGCCCCCGAGCCTTTTCTCTCCCTCCCTGTGAGCAGCTTTACAGCCTCCAGCCCCTGCTGCCCACAGCACACCAGAGCTGCAAACACTGATTGGCCCTCACTCTGCACAGGCCCTGGAGGGACCCCAGAAGCTGTGAAACCTGGTCCCAGCCCTCAAGGCCTCCACTCACTGAACGCTGAAGGCGAAAAGTTAAATGACTGTGGAAGAGGTAAGTGAGAGATTAAGTCAGAAATGAGAGACTGTCGCAGTCCAGAATTGTCAAATGGATGTGCCAACAACACGTGCTGCAAAACACCGGCAGCCCTGAAGAAGAAGTGCTCTTCGCTGAGGGGCAGTTAGCGTTGGCAGGTGGGTAGGAAAGAGGTGTCAGCTGCTGAGTTGTGTATGGCCATCTCATAAGGGGAGGACTGGGCTCTGCATTATTTTATTTCCACAAAGACAAGAACATTTCTTTTTATGTTGAGATAGGGCCTTACTCTGCTGCCCTGGCTGGAGTGCAGTGACACAATCACAGCTCACTGCAACTTCAACCTCCCGGGCTCAAGTAATCCTCTTGCCTCAGCCTCCCAAGCAGCTGGGACTATAGGCATGTGCCACCACACCTGCTTGATTGATTGACTGACTGATTGAGATGGGATCTCACTTTGTGGCCCAGGCTGGTTTCAAACTCCTGGCTTTAAGCAATCCTCTAGCCTTGGCCTTCCCAGAGTATTGGGATTACAGAGCTATTGCACCCAGCACTCCCAGAGCCATTTCTATGTTGGTTTATACTTATTGTCCAGGCCTTTTTTTGCATTTCCCAAGAGCCCCTGCTCTAAGCTCCTGCCAGATCCTATGGGATGCACTGGATGCTCTTGTTATAGCAGAAAGCCAGCCTCCTTGGAGTCCCTGATGAACCCAGCCCAGTCCTTCCCAAGCCTCTCCTCCCTACCTCCCACACACGTTCCGCTTTAATCAGCAATCCTCTCTCCTTGCAGACTCCTGGCTGGGCAATGGTCGATGAGCTCATCCAGTCAGTTCCAGCTGGCTTCCACACCAATCCATTTGAAGCGCTAGTACAGGCAAAATGAAGATTGGTGCTATGTTTAGGGTGGGCATTAATAAGCCAGAATGGGTCCAGGAGCCGGTGATCAAGCTGTACCCCAAAAGCCAAGTCACAGGGGGAGGCCCAGGGACCAGGCATCATTTGGTCTGGTGAGAGTCTGACCCGAAGAGCTTACTTTGGAAGCTGGCAGAGCCACCACGTGAATGTGGAATTCATCTTTTATATGGCCATGGAGGGCTGAATTTCACCAAAGACAGGAGTATCCATAAAGCAGAAACAGCCCAGTTCCAGAGCTGTCTGTCCAGCCTGCTGCCTGCAGAGGCCTCTAAAGTTGGCAAACAACAAAGGCCAGCCTGATCCCCATTGGCCGGATGCCAGTCAGAGAGGGCCACCTTTAAAATTACCACTGCTAACACACAGGGCAGTGGCCCCAAGGCCCCAGGCCACTCCACCCTCAGCAACTAATAGGGGCTAAAGTTCCCAGGAGGGGAGTCAAAGGTAGCACTCTCTCTGTGTTTACATCCGCTGATGCTGGAACCTGGTGCACTTCTTCCCCTCTCCTGGCCCTGAGACGCGAGATGTCTCTGAAGCATGGTCCCAGAGAAGGCCATGCCAAAATGTGAATGATCGATAACAGTGAGATCAGCATCGAGGCTGGGAAGAAATATGTCTCTGGACCAATGCCTTTAGCTACAGAGAAAAACTTCCTAGGTATAATACCAGGCAAGGCCAAGCTGCTCATGGGGACCAGCCGTTACGGAGCTCGATGCCAAGTCCTGTACTGAGGACTGGACCTCTTCTATCTCACTGGATATTCCTTGTCAGAGGGCCACTACGTATTCCTCACAAACCCACCTGGAGGCAGGGGTCAGGCTGGCCATGGAGGTGGGAAAGCAAATCTTGTAAAAGATACCTTCCTGTACTCTCTCCTCCGTGAAATAGCATTTTACATTATTAAATAGAACAGCACACTGGAGCAGATCTTGCAGAAAGATAAAACAGAGAGTGGACTCAGCCCTACCACAGAAGGATCAGGACTACAGAAGGATCAGGGGCCCCTGTAGGTTCCATCTTCTCCAATGTTTGTTTTCAGATCGTTAAATACTTAACAGAGGGAGAGACAAAAAGCCAGTGTTCCAAGCCATTGCTGATTAAGTATCAATCAGAAATTAAGACAGAACAAGTCTGAAATTGTAATGATCTTTTTTAAGGACATATTCATATACACTTTATATATATATATATATTTGTAAATCTGCCTGGCAGGAAGCTAAGCAACTAAAGTATGTGCTTAAATACAGGTCACCTGGAGACCCTGGCACTCAGATGGGTATCACACTTCTTGTCTTACAGGTGAGAAACTGGTGCTCTCAGAGAGTGTGTAAGTGGCCCAAAGTCACACTGCCTCTGGGTGTGTGCATGTGGAACCAGGATTTGATCCTGGGCAGAACAAACCCCAAGTGGTAAATGCCACTCCTTCCCTCCTACTATCACACCTCCCCAGTGCAGGCAGAGGAGTTACATGCAAATGCCTTCCCTTCTCCTAGTTGGCAGGGGCCCGGGCTTTCCTTGTCAGTGCTGTGGTGGGTTCTGGGTGAGACACTGTAACTCACACTTGCTGAGCATTTCCTGTGTTCAAAGTTCTACCTTCCATGTGTCACGTTATTTAATCATCACAGCCACCAGGTGCAGTTGATCACATGATGAACCCCTCTTTACTGGTGAGAAAACTGAGACCTAGAGAGGCTGAGTAACCTTTCCAAGACACCTGGATAATAAGCCGGACCCAGCTGACAAGCTCAGCCAGTTTGATGCCAGAATTCTCTTACCTGACCTCTGTGCCTGCCATCCCTGCTGCTGGAGGGGAGAGCTAGCCTCCTTTCCTCGCTGCAGGATGGGCCCCAGGTCTCTCTTTGGGTTTCCAGATCCTGCTCTGAAGATGAGGAGATGACATTTAGCACCAGCCCTCTCTAATTGGCTCTAAGAGGAATCGGTGTTCCCTGGTGGTTCAGGAGTCAAAAGGGTTAACTGTAGCTTTATTCCCCTTTCAAAGGAAATAAAGCAGAGCCCCTATTTGGGGATAGGCCCTATGCCTGAGTCACTTTGGCACTTAATTGCTTATTATTTAATTGCTGTATTGGGGAGCACAAAGTGATCTACTGCAAAGTTGTTAGCAAATTCTAGTTTTAAGGAAATAATTACTGAATTCTCCCTCCCTGGGTTGAGTAATTCCTTCCAAGATGCTCAGCGACATTAAGCATTTTCACTAGGACCGCTAGCAGCTCTGTAATATGCAAATAAAGTAACTCTGTAATTACCAATAAAATGCTTACTGAAGTGACAAATTTTTACTCAGCAGTGAGTTGGGGGAAAAATGGCATCATTTGTTTTTTAAGGATCCTTTAACCTTGTTAGTTGGCATTCATTTCCGTGCTGTTTTATGGTCATTTAAAAAGACAACGGAGCCAGTACGCCTGCCTTGATGGGGAGAAGCCCTCCTGGGAGCTCCCTCTTCCAACCAGCCTTGCCCATTGTGTGGAGGCACGGATGGGCCGCTCTAGGTGCTGGGGAATTGTAAGCACATGGCAGACCTGCCCTGAGGGTCTCTGTGTATGCTGGGAGTTTGGCTTTCAACTGGGTTCAGGGCTGATCTTTACAGATGGACAAATAAAGAGTGACCTCTCAGCCAGAAGCAGCTGCCAGAGCGATCCTTCTGAAAGCCCAAGGATGGCTGTGTTGCTCCCTGTTTTAAATTCTCCCTTGTGCTTTAGGGGTAACAGCATCAAGTTCTGTCATTTCAGGCTCTCAAGGCCTTTCACAGTCAGCCAGCCAGTCAGGGCACTGGGCACAATAAGGGCTCAAGCTTCCTCTTCGCCAAGGTCATCCATGCCTCCCCATGCAAGCTTGATTTCTCTATCTGTAAAATTGGGTATCGGTCAGCATAGACTGGATTATGCAACAGTAACAAGCAAGTCCAAAAATTTTAGTGGCATAAAACAATCAAAATGTATTTCTTGCTCATGCTACATGTTCATCATGGATTAGTAGGAGTTTCTGCTTATTCTACTCACTTAGCAAAAAGCAGGCTGATGTAGCCATTATTGCAAACATTGCTGGCCTGTCACTCTTCTGGAAGGAACATGAAATGTTATCCAATCTGGAGCAATGTGTTACTTCATTTCACAAGGCATTGGCCACAACTATTCACATGGCTCCACCTGACCAACCACAAAGGGGTCAGGAAGTGAAATTCTACTTTGTACTAAGAAGAAAGAGACCCAGAAGTATAGGATGACAGCACTAATGACCACCATAAATGGGGATTTTTTTTTTTTTTTTTTGAGACAGGATTTCACTCTGTCACCCAGGGTAAAGTCCATGATCACAGCTCACTGCAGCCTCTGTCTCTTGGACTCAAGCGATCCTCCTGCCTCAGCCTGCAGAGCAGCTGGGACTGTAGGCACACACCACCATGCCCAGCTAATTTTTTTTTTAATTTTTTAGTAGAGATGGAGTCTCTTTATGTTGCCCAGGCTGTTCTCAAACTCCTGGGTTCAAGTGATCCTCCCACTTGTGTCTCTCAAAGTGCTGGAATTACAGGTGTGAACCACCACACCCAGCCCACAAATGGGATTTTTTAAATTGTATAAGAATGATCTTCTGAGGATTGTTTTGAGAGCTGAGTGTGATCATACTTGTAGAGAGCTTAGCACAATGCCTGGCACACTGTAAGGCTGAGCCAATACTACCTAGTAATAGGTGCTCCATGTCTTCTACATGCTTATTGGCTCTCTCTCTCTCTTTGGATCACTATAAATTGTGGTGATCAGAGAAAACTTTCAAAGAAAAGTTAACATTGAACGAAGTCTGGATGACGCTGCAATATCAGGAGATGACTCTCTGAAACGAGGAAGGGCGTGAGCAAAGGCAGGGAGGTCAGACAGTAGGATGCACAGGGACAGCTCTGGGAGATGAGCTTCACTGGCGTAGAGGTTTTCAGAATAGTCCTATATTCAATAGATAAATCTCAAAGAATGAGAAAAGGGGTCTTTATTCTGAAGCTTGAGTTGGCAGAAACAATTCACAAATCAGGAAAATTCCTTTGATGTGCCCTGCATTTAATTCTTGGCTTAGAAAAATGCCTCTGGAAAATAAGGTTGGCATTAGATCATCTTAACCCTTGATCTAAAACCCAGATCCCAGCTGAGAACCTAGGCCTCCTGACTCCAAGTCCAGAGGCCACTCCACAGCCCTCAGAAAATCCCCGTGCAGTGGCTGACCTGGTTTTTTCTCCTTGTTGCCAAAGGCTCCATTTCTGGGTGACCACAGTTGCCCCCGGGGATAAGTCTTCTCTCCTATTTGCATTGGTAACTGCTCAAAGTCCCACCAAGACCTTGGAAGCGTGCCACCCACATCGTCTCACACTGGCCCAATTGTTTGTGGCAAATGCCTCCCTTTTGAACTCTGGGCCTTCTGGAGGAAACGGTTTCAATAGGAATAACTCCCAGCTCTCCCCGGCCTTGCCATCTGGACGTCTGGAATGGAGCTTCCAGGATACATGGCTCTTTTGAAGGAAACAAATTCAATTGGTGATTGTGTTCCCATTTAATATGCCTAAGGAGTGGTCCTGTACTCTTGCTAGTACATTTTTTTTCATTCAACAAACACTTATTGATCTCCTACTGCAAATCAGACACTGGGCTGGGTGTGGGGGTGGGGAGGTGGAGAGAGTGGACACTTTTTAAAAAATGCCTTTGAGCCAATAGAATAAGAAACACAATAGAGATAAGCACCAAAATCTAGGGGAGCCCAGCGAAAGGGATAGCAAATTGTACCTGGCAAGTCCAGAAGGCTCAGAAAGAGGACTGGGTCACCAGGCACTGAAGAGAATGACCCTGCAGAAATTTAGGGGGGGTCCTACACTTATTCCAAAGAGGAGGCTCACAATATTCCTGGACAAGTTTAGGATGCACACAATGAAACATGATTCCACTGAAGAGACATGTTAATATGGGACCTGCTGCTTCTCAGGCACAGAGCTGGATGACTGAGGTCTCCAAAAAGGAATGAGGCATAGCCCCTGCCCTCAAATTGCTTACTGTTTGGTTATGCAGGTTAAGGTTTGAGCACTGATTATTCCACCACACAGCCCAACCAGAGCATTCACATTGCCTTAGAAACCCTACTAAAGTTCTTCCAAGTGGAAATAGCAAAATATTCTCAGCAGCTAGGGGGAACCAGGGCAGGCTTGCTGGAGGGGGTGGCAGAACTGGGCTCTGGAGAGATGCAGTGGTGGGGAGCAGGGAGGCGGGGGCAGTGGCACACACAGGCAGGGTGACCACAGAGCCAAGTCACAGGCACAGCCACACCCACAAGTGTCCCAGCTGGAAGGAAGGTCTGTCTGAAATAACGGGGGCAAAGCTGGGGTGGTGGGGTGAGGAGATAGGGTGTGGACCTGAGGTCACCAATGTCGTCACATCTTTTGTTTGGTTCTGTCTCAGGATCTCACCTTTTAGCAGGCTTTTTCTTCTGAATAGACCACTTCTATTAAGCAATGATTTGTGTGTTTTCCCACAGAAAAACCAGTGTTAGCTCAGCTATTATTATTCTAGCCAAAAGGAAAAAGAAAATTTTCTGAACATTTCACTCTGGTGCTCCAGACTCTTCCATGGCTCCCCATTACCCTCAGAATAAAGCCCAGCATGCAAGGCCGTTGACCACCTAGTCCCTCAGCTCTCTGCTAGGCCTTGCTGAAGTACTTGTGGTTCTCCAGACCTGTATATGTGCCCCTCTCCACACAAAAGCTTCTATTCCCAACCTCCTCCGTATCTTCTCTTCCAACTCCCTCCTATCTTCTCTTCTCTCTGGGCTTAAACCTTAATGCTTCCTCCAGGCAGTGTTGCTGAGCTCTGATCACCCTGCGTGGTCATGGTTCATTTGCTTATCTGTCTCCCTCAAGGGGCTGTAAACACCCAGCATGTGGGGACTCATCTCCAACCTCCAGTGGCCAGCACTGTGGAATATAGAAAAACTCAATATAGTTTGAGTAGTGAGCTAGTGAGCGCATGAGTGAATGTGATGTGTCGTTTCTGGTTGACCGTGGAGTCATGTCACAGAAGAAGGTACCAGGCATTCACTAAGTTTTGGAAAGGTGTGGAAAGAACCTATAGATTACACGTGAAACCATCCTCGCAGCTGCCAGACCACAGACGCCTGGCACAGGCACTGGGGAGCCAGTGGGGATTTTGCACATGGGAGGGACAAGCCTTTTCCAGCCATATCTGGTTAGATAATTTGCCCAAATCACACTTCTTGTGAGAAGCAGGGTTGAGATGCCCCAAGTCTCTTGGGCTTGCGGGCTCCTGTTCTGCAGGGTCCCAAGAGATGCTGGCTGCTGAGGGAAGGAGGAATCCCCCCGGGCAGAGGTTACCTTGTGCCGCTCTGGGGTTTGCCCACCCTGGGGCTCTACCCTAGAATACTCCCCTAGCACCTCCTTCCCCATGCCATCCCTTAACCAGCTAGCTCCTCCCACCCTTCGGCAAATACACCCTGCCTCAGGGATCTGGTCATATCTGGTTAGCCCTTCTGCACCCCCTGTCCCAGTCAAGAGGGCTGGGCAGATGGTGGAAGCACCAGCCAGGTGGTACTCACTTCTCTCGTGGATGTTTTTCGCATCCTCTCTCTCTCAATATTTCTACCTTTTGGGCACAGAAAGGAGGCAGGATCGGTGTTTCTGATTCCTCATGAGATGATGTCCTTCTGATTCCTCCCACGTTCCAAACCTCCCCAGTGTAAGGGGAGGCCTTACATTGTCACCACCAACAGCAAGTATTAATTGTGCACCTGTGGTGTGCCAGCCACTGGGGACCCAGACATACCCTAAACTCAGTTCCTGCTTTTGACGGGTTTGAAGAGAGGACATGAAGGATGAAACTGTCATTAAATAACCTGCATAGGAGTCCCAAGTAGGATGGGGGCAAAGGGGTCCCTGGTACTGAAATTTAGAGGTACCAAAATGTTAAGGAATGACATTTATTTATTTATTTATACTTTATTGATTTTGAGATGGAGTTTCACTCTGTCACCCAGACTGGAGTGCAGTGCTGCAATCTCAGCTCACTGCAACCTCTGCCTCCTGAGTTCAAGAGATTCTCATGCCTCAGCCTCTCAAGGAGCTGGTAGCTGGGATTACAGTTACGTGCCATGACACCCAGCTAATTTTTGTGTTTTTTTTTTTTTTTTTGTAGAGACAGGGTTTTACCATGTTGGCCAGGCTAGGCTTGAACTCCAGGCTAGTCTCGAATTCCTGACTTCAAGTGATCCTCCCATCTCGGCCTCCCAAATTGCTGGGACTATAGGCGTGAGCCACTGCACCTGGCCAGGAATGACTTTGAAACATTGAACACATTTCTCAGCCCTCCTTTTTAACTCCCGTGCTAGTCTATGGAGAGGACAGGGTAGGTGACCAGTTGACCGGAGGCAACCTCCCTCCCCATTTCATGTGGCCATGGACCCAAGGGTGCAACTCGTGCTTGGTGTCCCAGGCTCCTACATTGTTGGCTTTAGCTACCACTGAGCTCAACAGTGAGCTGCTCGGTACACATTACAGCTCATCACAGAACCAAACTCAATCATTCTGAGAGGCAGGGAGGATCTCCCTGCTTTAGCTTGTCCAAGTGAGTGGAGCAGCAGAGATTTGTTTCCAGGTCTGAGAGACCCTGAAGCCGGGGCAGTGGCATCCGCTGTCTAGTTTTGACTCTCACAGCGGTCCAGCTGGGGAGGCTGAGCAGATGGACATATTTTCACCTGGCAACTCATAGATGGGGTTCTCCACTGTTAAAAATAGACCATATCACCATTTTCAGGGGATTTCAAGGGCTTGCAAAGACAGACATCAATCCCTCGTTGACCAGCCATGCAACACCGTTGATAGGGGTTGCTTTGTGGGCAAAACTCCTGGCCTTCGGGCTAAGGATAAGGAGGGGCAAAGGAAGAAGGAGAGTCCCTATTTTCCTCTCAGTCCCCACCTTGCCTCTCTCTACTTCTAATCCTCCCCACTCCAGCCCACCACTAGCCACACTCATTCATTCATCCATTCATTCACTGCTAGTGAGCACCACTCTGTGCCAGATACTTACCTAGCTCAATCCTCAACATCAAGGAGCGCTTTGTTATTACCTCCATTCCATGGAAAAGAAAACAGAGGCTTAGAGGTTAATTATCATCCAAGGCCGTGCAATCAGCAGGGGATGGAATTGCAACTTAGGGTCTGGTTGTGAAGTTCTTTAAGCCACATTCCCACAGGAGGGCTCCCACCTGCCCCTGCCCTCGGTTATTCAGCTGTCCTAACAGGAAAGGAGTCTGGGAGCTAGGTGAGCTAGGTATCTGTTAGAAGAAGTTTCCAGAATCCAGGGCTCCTCTTTTTCCTCCTCAGGCCTTTGCCAGCCCCACATACCTGAGGGAAGTCCCTCCGCCTCCCTTGGGTTCCCCCTTCCTCGCCCAAGAACACTTACTGGAGCAGGCCAGAGAGGACTAATTAAAAGTCTGCAGAGGGCTTTGAAGATGAAAAGCAGCCTTCAAGTGGCAGCCTATTATCCCTAAGCTTCACATGCGAAATAATGAAATTCCAGGTTCCAAATGGAGAGGAAAAAGCCTTTAACAAGGTGATAAAGGAAGGCAGCTAAGGGCCAGGTAGAGGGGAGGGTGGTGGGTTCATTCTCACCTTTCCCATGCAGGCCCCAATACGCCCTGGGCTAACAGTGTGGGATCTGGGTCAGCCGCTGCTCCAGGCTGCAACCTGTATCCTGGAGGAAGGAGAGCCGGCTTCCCACAGGATCCAGAGGCAGGTAGTAGAGTTGGAAGGGGCAGTCCTAGGAGGGAGGAGCCCTGGGTTCTAGTCCCGGCTCTGTCACTGACCTGATTCCTGACCCTGGAGGGCTCCTACTCTCTCTGGACTCAGTTGACCTAAGAATTGACCTACGGAGTCCCAGTCCCACCCCCACATTTGGATGTCCCTCGAGGATGGGGGCTTGGCTTTGCTCCCACTGTGTTCCTGGCATGAAGCACCAAACCCAGTACCAAGCAAGGGATCAGTAACTTTGCTGATGAGTAGCTGACTCTGGTGCTGATTTTCTGGAGTTCTAGGACTGTAAGAGTTCATTCTGTCCTAGAGTAACACAGCAGAGAAGGAACAGTCCTCCTTGTGTCCTCAGGGAGTTTCCTGGCTGACTGGGCAGCCAAGAATCACACACACACACACACACACACACACACACACACACACACTCTTGCACCCCATTAATGGGTTCCCTGGGGGCAGGGATCAGTCCCACTCACTGCTGGACCTCCAGGGCCTGCCAAAGGGGCAAAGTCACACTCAGACATGAACTCTTGGTTTTAGCAATCCAATAAACAGTCATGAAACGCAACGGGGAAAGTTAGCAGATTGAAGGGATTTGAGGGAAAGTCCCATCAAAAGGTAAAACTTGATCCCACCTCCACTTCTGGGATGAGTTACTCAATCTCTCTGGCCTCAGTTTTCTCACCTATAAAATAGAAACCATGAGAGGACCTACCTCACCAGGCTGTTCTAAAGTTAAATGAGTTCATTCCTGTGCAGAGCTGAGAATAGCATCTGATAAAGTCAGTTATTATTACTTTTATTAGTATTATTTACTTGGTTATCATTATTTTCATTCATCAATTATTATTCTCTTCACCTCTTTGCTGCCACCTGGAGTTCTTGGAACCCCTTCACAGCACACAGCAGGGGGACAAGGAGGGCAGATGCCATTTGCACAGCCACTGGGACTAATAAGACCTAGCCCCCAACACACATGGCTGGGGTCCACATCTCCCACCTGGTATCACATTTGATCCTTAGAACAGGCTTGAAATCCAGAGAGGCGGGTACTGTTATACCCATCTGCTGATGAGAAGGCTGAGACCACAGAGCAAGGGAGCTGTCTCCAGTGACACAACTGGGCAGGGCAGAGCACAGATTTGCACATGGATGAGCAATCATTTGTGCGGCCAAGAAACGCCCCTTCAACATCAATTGGCCAGGCCCCAAGGGTGTAAGAGTGGGGAAGACAAACATGTTCCCTGGCCTTCTAAAGCCAACATTCCAGTAAATAGACAAGCTAGAGGAAGATAGATGAATACATATCACAACCTGTGGTCAGGGCTGTGAAAGAAATTAACAAGGTTCTATGATCCCAAGTAAAGATTAAATCGTTCCAAGAAGACTTCTTTAAGGAGGTTTGAGCTGAGCCCTGAAAGATGAGAAGTGAAAGGAAGCCGTTGCTTCTGGCTGGCTCACCACTAATTCTCACTAAGCTGTAAATGACCAACTGCAGGTCTGCGCCTGGAAGCAAGGTTTGTAAATGGGAGGGAAGAGGAATCTGAGGGAAGAGGAATCTGAGGGCAGTGTGAAGGCCCACAGGGAGGAAGGGAAAGATGGTGCTAGAGAAGGAGAGGGCTTGGAAAGGCAGGGGAGCCTTGCAGAGGTTGCAACTTCCAAGGCCTTTGCTGAAAACAGAAAGCCAGGCTTAGAGGTCCAGAGAGATCCTCCCACTGCTAAAGAGGAAGGATAAGTGCCTGAGTCCTCCCAGAGACAGGCAGCGATTTGAAGCTATCAAGGCAGAAAATGAAAATCATCTGTTCCTGGGAGGAGGGATGCAGGAAGAAGACATCATTCTTAACTGGAGCAGACGGAGAGAGAGCTACACTGCAGGTCCCCGGAGAAGGGTGTCTGCCGCTCCTTCCCTTCTCGCAACTGTCATGCCTTAGCCTGTCCCATGCACCTCCCCACAGCCTTACAGAGTCCCTGCTACGTGCCCCACACGCTACTGAGCTCTGAGGAGAGAGGAGAGACATAGTTCTGTAACAGCACGTGTGAGCAGGCCTGGGGGAGCAGAGAGGGTCTCTCTAAGGAAGCCCCACCTGAACTGAGGTATAAAAAGGGAGGGAAGTGGCCGGGTGTGGTGGCTCACCTCTGTAATCCCAGTACTCTGGGAGGCTGAGGCAGGAGGATTGCTTGAGGTCAGGAGTTTGAGATCAGGCTGGGTGACATAGCAAGACCCCACCTCTAGAAAAAAATTTTAAAAATGAGCTGGATGTGGTGGCACACACCAGTGGTCCTAGCTATTCAGGAGGCTGAGGCAGGATTGCTTGAGCCCAGGTGACTGAGGGTTCAGTGAGCCATGATTGCACCACTGTATCCCAGCCTGGGCGGCAAAGCAAGACCCTGTCTCTAAAAAAACAATTAATAATATTTTTTTTTTTTTTTTTTTTTTTTTTTTTTTTTTTTTGAGACAGAGTCTCGCTTTGTCGCCCAGGCTGGAGTGCAGTGGCGCGATCTCGGCTCACTGCAAGCTCCGCCTCCCGGGTTCACGCCATTCTCCTGCCTCAGCCTCCCGAGTAGCTGGGACTACAGGCGCCCACAACCGCGCCCGGCTAATTTTTTGTATTTTTTTTTTAGTAGAGACGGGGTTTCACCGTGGTCTCGATCTCCTGACCTTGTGATCCGCCCGCCTCGGCCTCCCAAAGTGCTGGGATTACAGGCGTGAGCCACCGCGCCCGGCCAATTAATAATATTTTTAAGAGGGAAGGAAGTGTGTGTCTGGCAAAGACCAGCATGCACAGTGACCTGCTAGTGAATTTATAGTAATTGGCTCTAGGGTGGGCAGTGGAGGGGTCAGCAGGTTGGTAGCATTTGGCATTGTATGGTGTAAACACTCTCATGGTGGCACGATGTCACTGAACACAGACGATCAAAGGTCAGTGGGAGCCGGCTCAAGCCCGTTGCTGGGTGCCAGTGGGGCAGTAGACTTGGGAAGGAGCGATGCAGCTCTGAGACTGGAGCCCAGCGCGGGGCACCAGCGGAGGCTGCTGAGGTCACCTGGGGCCCTGTGGGCCTTGGAGGGAGTGTGGGCTTTAGCCAGCAAGGGACATGTGTCGATTGTGACCACAGGTCTCTGTTTCATCACCCTGTTTCCCTCAGAGCTCTGCAAGGCTACACCCTGGGCCCAGAGTTCCTGCTGTTAATAACAAGGAGAGACTTAATCAATGAGGTCCTCTCAGGAGCAGTTGCTGGCTTTTCATCTGACGACAGGGCAGCAGGCGCTGTGTAACCATGGATGGAGCCCCGAGGAGTGCCTCCACCTCCCTCTTAATGACAGGCCACATGCAAGCTGTTTGTCCACCATCCCTTCCTGCCTGAGGGGGGCAACTAGGCAGCTGAGCTGAGAGCAGAGGAGTGGGGCTTGGAATGGAAAAGTCCAGACCCAGCTTGCTCCTGCTCCAAGGCCTGGCCCTCAGCCTCTTAGACCATGAGGCCTCTCCCCATTCTCTCCTTAGAGAAACATGGAGCAAGGCCAAGGGCACCAGGCGATGAGAGGTCAGGACCCAGGAGGATCAGCCTGGAAGGGGGAGGGTTAGAGAGTGCAGAATGATTGTTGGGCTTGGGCCTGGAGTTCAGGGGACTTTTATTATCCCCCACTACCCTTCTATCTGGGCCTGGCACCGCACACCTTGGCCATCCTGGTTCTCCCAGGTCCAACCCTCACAGGCCACCTTGGGGGATGGCGAAGCCGTTTCCAACAAGGGGGGAGGTCACGGGAGAGACCTCTGCCCTGAGAGTTCAGAGACTCAAGCCAGTTGTACCGCTCACAGCTTGGAGACTGGGGCACTGTCCCCTACACCCTAATTCTCATCAGAACTGCAAAGGGACTAGGCAGCGATCTTTAAGGTCTTTACTTCTGACCCACTGAGATTCCAAGAAAGTCATGCCCCCACTGAAAAAGTCCTCCAACTGGGACGGTTTCCATGAGGGAATCTTCTATAAAAGTGAGGGTCACAGATTGGAGACTGAGAAAACAGGATCTCTAAGACCTTCCCCTCTCCAAGATTCTGAATCCATGAGCTTCATCTGTGCTTGGTCTCCTGGATATGTTTCTTTCTGTGTGTCAAATCTGAGCTAATTAAAAAAAAGTGTTTTAATAGGCTTTATGTTTTAGAGCAGTTTTGGGTTCACAGCAAAATTGAATGGACAATACACAGATTTCACATACACCCCTTGCCCCCACATTTATACAACCTCCTCATTAACAACATCCCTCACCAGAGAGCTCATTTGTTACAATCGATGAGCCTACATTGACGTGTCGTTGTCACCCAAAGTCCATGGTTTACATTAAGGCTCACTGTTGTTGTCGTACATTCTATGGGTTTTGGTAAATGTATAATGACATACATCCACTGTCTCAGCAACAGAGTAGTTTCGCTGCCTTAAAAATCCTCTGTGCTCAGCCTGGGCAGCATAGCAAGACCTCATCTGTACAACAAGTTTTTAAAAATAGCCAGGTGCGGTGGTGCACACCTGTCATCCCAGCTATTTCAGAGGCTGAGGCAGGAAGATCACTTGAGCCCAGGAATTTGAGGCTGCAGTAAGCTATGATTTCATCATTGCACTCCAGCCTGGACAACAGAGCGAGACCTTTCTCTGAAATTAAATAAATCCTCTGTGATCCATCTATTCACCCATCTTTCTCCCCTAATTTCTGACAACCACTGATCTTTTTACCCTCTCTATAGTTTTGCCTTTTCCAAAACATCACATCACTGGAATCCTAGTCTATAGCCTTTTCAGGTTGGCTTCTTTCACTTAACAAAATGCATTAAGATTCTTCCATGCCTATTCATGGCTTGATGTCTCATTTCTTTTTTTTTTATTTGTTTTTCTTGTTAAACTTTTTTTTGTAGAGACAGGGTCTCACTATGTTTCCCAGGCTGGTCTTGAACTCCTGGCCTCAAGCAATCTTCCTGCCTCGACCTCTCAGAGTGCTAGGATTATAGGTGTGAGCCACTGCACCTGGCTTCTCATTTCTTTTTATCACTGCATGATGTTCCATTCCCTGGATATAAGTTTATTCATTCACCTACTGAACGATATCTTGGTTGCTTCCAAGTTTTGGCAATTATGAAAAAAACACTGCTATAAACATCCATGTGCAGATTTTTGTGTGGACTTATGTTTTCAACTCCTTTCAGTAAATACCAAGGAGTGAGATTGCTGGGTCATATGATAAAAGTACTTCTGGTTTTGTCTGAAACTGTCTTCCAAAGTGGCCGTCCCATTTTGCATTCCCACCATCAGTGCATGAGAGTGCACACATACTCTGCATCCTCACCAGGATTTGGTGGTATCAGGGTTTTGGATTTTGGCCCTTCTAATAGGAGTGGACCGGTACCTCATCACTGTTTTAATTTGAAATCTTCTAATGACATATGATGTTGAGCATCATTTCATGTGCTTATTTGCCATCTATATACCTTCTTTGGTGAGGTCTCTGTTCAGATCTTTGGCTCATTTTGAAATCAGGTTGTTTGTTTTCCAATTGTTAAGTTTTAAGAGTTCTTTGTATATTTTGGTTAACAGTCCTTTATCAGATAATGTGTTTTGCAAATATTTTCTCTCAGTCTGTGGCTTGTCTTCTTATTCTTTTGATAAATTAAGTTTTTTTTATTTTCAAGACACTCACGATACATACATCATGTTGATAACACAGATCACAATAAAAGAAAAAATATTCTTGATTATATTCCTCCAAGGATGATAATAATAATGATGATAGTAATGACTGTTCTCATCTTTGAAACCCTCACTATGTTCTGGGCCCTTGGCAATTGTCTCATGTGACCCCACCACAGAACCTTGTGTGGTAGGTATTAGTATCCTTATTTTGCAGATGCTACAAAGGAGGCTCAGATAAATTAAGTGGTAAGACCAAGATTTCACGCTAGTAAGCAGCGGGGCCAGTATTCAAACCCAGCACCGTCAGCCCCACAGGCCTTGCTCTGAATGCTGCAGTTTTAGACTGTGCCGTTTTCATCTTCCACCTCCCATAGTCGGAGACTTCAGTATACAGGTCCTGTCTCTCCCGCCCCCAGAACTTCTTTCATTCTTACTATCTTATTTCAACTTCAGGATCTTCCTAGAAGACAGACATTCTTAAAGAAGAACTAATTGAGACTCTAAGAGGTTAAATGACTTACCTACAGTCACACAGCTAGCCAGCGGGTGACTTCAGCTAAGCTGCTTTCCCAAGCCACATCCCGAGCTCCCAGACCCCACAGTCCAACTTTTCCCACTACTTTGGCCCCAGAAAAATTGTCCCTGGATTGCTGCTGTCATTCCTTTCCTGCTTCCCCCGCCCCCGCCCCATACTCTCTCCCATCATTTTTTTCTTTGCCTGCTGGAGGGAAAGTTCTAAACTGCCAAGCCAATCATGGCTATACCCAGTGCCAGTCATCCTGCCTTCCATTAATCCTCAAGAGGAAACACCAACTCCCTAGCATGGCACACAAGGCCACAGCACCCTACCTATCTCTTTTGCCTCTGCAGCCACAGCCTCCACCCTCCACATGCCCTTCTTGGCTGAGCCAAACCCCCTGCATCTGCTCTTCCTTGAACCTCCAGGGCTCCGCCCACATTGCTTCTCAGGCTAGCATGCTTTCTCCTCCTGCACGCCACCTGAGCCAGCCTCTTCACCCACCGTGGCATAAAGAGAAACTGTCTTTCACCAAGCACTGACTCTCATCACTGGCAGTGCCAAGTACTTTATTTGCATTTTATTTAAATCTCGTAATAATTTGGTGGCAGGCCTCATCAGCCCCATTTTACAGAGGAGTAAGCTGAGGTTTAAGAGGTGTTAAGTAACTTGGCTAAGGCTACATGGTGGATAAGTGGCAGAGGTGGAATTTGAAACTTTGTCGAACTTTACATACAAGGGTCTTGACTTCATTACTGACTCCCATACTTCCAAGCCCTCCCCAATCCCTACCCCAGATTGCTCCCATAATACCTATGCATTTCTCCATGATTACACTTCATGATGCTCTTTTTTTTTTTAAATAGACTTTTAAAAAATCAGTTTTAGGTTTACAGAAAAATCAAGCAGAAAGTAGAATTCCCCAACACCCTTTCACTTCACCCCCAGTTTCCCCTGTTACTAACATCTTGCATTAGCATAGTACATTTGCTATAATTGATGAGTCAATAGTGATACATAATTAGGTGAAGTCCACAGTTTACATTAGGGTTCACTCTTGATGTTGTACATTCTTTAGATTTTGACAAATGTGTAAAGTGTCACACAAAGTAGTTGCACTGTCCTGAAACTCTCCAGTAGTCCACCTATTCGTCCCTCCCTTCCCTTTAACCCTTGACAGCCTCTGATCCTTTTCCTGTTGCCATAGTTTTGCCTTTCCCAGAATGTCATCTAGTTGGAATCATACAGCCTTTTCCTTTTCAGGCTGGCTTCTTTCACTTAGTAATATGCATTTAAAGTCTCTCCATGTAATTTTGTGGCTTAATAGCTCATATCTTTGTTTTATCCCTGAATAATATTCCATTGTCTGGATGTACTATAGTTAGTTTATTCATTTACCCATTGAAGGGCATCTTGGTTGTTTTCAAGTTTGGGCAATTACAAAGCTGCTATAAACGTCCCTGTGCACGTTTTTGCGTGGATATAAGTGTTTAACTCATTTGGATAAATACCAAAGAGACAACTGCTACAGCAGCAACATCCTCTCTTACACAACACCTCCCATCCTCTCCGGACCCCAGCCAAAGAACTCTTGGAAGCAGAGACTGTGTTTTGTCCTTGTCCATCTCCAAGACTTATGTGTAATGGGTCCTCAATAAATATCTGTTGAAAAGAAAAATGCAAACAGCCAATCATATACCTCAGATTTTCCAGGACATTTTAAATTTCATATTATTTTATTCTTTGCAACAAAAATGATTTAATATAAGCACAACCAAATAAAAACGAAAAAATGCCTATGTAAGGCTTTCTATCTTAAAACATTTCACAAACAGTTTTTTTCTTTTTTTCTTTTTCTTTTTCTTTTTTTTTTTTTTTAATGCGTCCTTTGCTAGATACTGACTCTTGCTTTGGGATTCCAAATATGCAGTTGCCAGAGGGATGGTGAGAGGGACCTAGACTGGGCATCAGACCTCAGTCACGTCCCTTTCCCACATGGGGCCATCATGTCCTCCTATGACACAAACACAGGCTGTTCTAGGAATCCCTGTCAGATGAGCCTCCCCATCCCACTACACTCTCCAGGAAAGGCAGGGGGTTAGAAGGGGAGAAGGCCAGGTCTCTGTTACCTGAGGTCCCATTCACAGAATGGGGACCCAGGCCCCAGCAACAAGAAGGAAGAGGGTAGGAGCACCCTTAACCCCTTTCACTGGGGATAAGAGTCATGTTCATTTTAACACATTGATCATGAGAACATTCATGTTCTTGATTGATTGATTTAATTATTATACAGCTCAATGATTTAGGGACTGTTATCTACATCACCGATCTCCACGACTTTTAGCACCAGGGACCAGTTTCATGGACAACAATTTCTCCACGGACAGGATGGGGATGGTTTTGGAATGAAACTGTTCCACCTCAGATCATCAGGCATTAGATTCTCATAAGCAGCACACAACCTAGATCCCTTGAATATGCAGTTCACAATAGGGTTCGCACTTCTATGAGAATCTAATGCTGCCACTGATCTGACAGAAGGTGGAGCTGAAGCAATAATGCTTGCTCATCTTCTGCTGTGCCTCCCTGTTCCTAACAGGCCATGGCCAGATACTGGTCCACAGCCCAGGGTCCACAGCCCAGGGGTTGGGGACCCCAATCCACATTCATAGATTCAGTTCCACCCACAAATATGTATTAAGTGCATACCACAGGCAAAGGCACTCTTTTAGGGCTATAGTAGTGAACAAGACAGAGTCCCTGGTTGCCTCATGGAGATGGCATTCCAGGGCAGGAGCCAGACAGTAAGCAATCAACATAAGCAAGCTTCATGGCTTGTTAAAAGGCGCAACGGCTACCAAAGAAACAACAGGTAGAGCAGAGAGTAGGGTCAGGAGTGGTGGGGGTGGAACTGGACTGACTCCAGTATGGTAGGCCATGTTAAAAAGGTGAGGTTCTTAGCAGGATGTGAAGGAAGAGGGAGAGAAAGTTAGCCAAGAAAACCTTGCAGGCAGAAGGATCAACTAGTGTGAAGGCCAGAGGCAGGGCTGAATCTGGCACAGAGGAGGGGGTGAGTGGAGTGAGCAAGGCAGAGGGGCAGAGGACAATGGGGACAGATCCTCTCCATGATCTGTCCATGGCCCACCAGGCCACTGAAGGACTTGGGCTTTTCTTGGCTAGAAATGGGAAGCCAGGGCAGGGTTTGGAGCAGAGGACTGACATCATCATACTGACTCCTCTGTTGAGCGCCGACTACACGGAGGGGTGGAAGGGTGGAAACACAGAGGCCTGTTAGGGGCTGCAAGAGTCTGCCAGCAGAGGCAATATGGTGGCTGGGACCTGCTGGTAGCAGCAGAGTGGGTGACAAGAGGTGGGATTTGGGATCTGGTTGGACAGTAGAGCCATCACGATGCCCTGATGAGACTGGTGTCTACTTTAAAAGTCTAGGGTGGAAGCCCTTACTGAAGCCCTGTACTTGGGGCAGCCCTGCCAGTGGCCCATGGGAAATGGGAGATTCCAGGCTTGCTTCTTTGTCAGGTAGGCTGCTGATGCTGGGGCCACACAGAGGCGGAAAGCACCTGGTACAACTCCCTTTCTCCGGAGTGCATGGGCCCCAATCCCAGTTCCTCTTGGTCTTACCGTCAATGGCACAATGATGGTAGCTTCCTATTGCACTCCCCAGAAGCTGACCTCCCAGTCACCTGGCCCCAGCATTCCAGTTAAAGAGGAAGCAGGCAGAGCCGGAAGTCGAACTTGTGCCCCAGCATCCTCATACCCAGCCAGGAGCTGGGGCCTCAGGAGGGTTGGTGGGGAGAGCAGGGGAAGGGGTTCCTCTCAGCACAATTGAAATATTGTGTGTCTAGCCATTGAGCTAGGTGGTGTTTGCATGTAAGGTCAGAATGCCAGCCTTTCCTGGAAACAGCACTGGCCTTTGACTCGAAGATCTACGCAATCAAGTCCTGTTCTGCAGTTATTAGCTACCTGATGATGAGTACATCAGGAAACGATTCAGGTCTCTATTGCATCATCTTTAAAATGGGGACAATGGTGTCTATCCAAGAGAGCTATAAGGGAGCAGAGATGTGAAACCACCTCACGAACTGGAAAATGCTGCACGAAGGTCAGATGAATGCTCACAGCCTGGGGGAGAGGCTACATGTACCCAGCTAAACATGGAGCAGGACAGCCTGGGATGAGGGCATCAGACACAAGTAAAGATACCATGCTAGCCCAGAGAGGGAGGTGACTCATTCTGACTAAGGGGGTACAGCAAAGGTTTCACAGAAGAAAAAAGGATCTGGAAGAATGGATGGGTTCAAATAGAGAAGAAAGGACATTGCAGGTAGAGGGAGCAGCACGGGCAAAGGCCTGAAGTGTGGAAGGGCACAGTCTATGTCTGCAGGGTGCTATGGAATGATTCTGAGCAGAGGAGTGGCAGAACCCCATTTGCTTAGAGGTCACCCTGGTTCCTAGGGAGGGTTGGAGTGGAATTGCTAGGGCTGGCTGAGCAATACTGAGGCTTTAGCCAGCTGCACTCTCCAGAGGAGAGGGGAGCCCGCCCAGGTTCCCCCCGCAGTCTGGATCTGCGTGGGGGAAAGGCAGATGGAAGTGGAAAGCCAGCGAGGGTGGGAGCCTGGGCCAGGCTGAGCCAGCTGGCTGCCCCCTCCCCCTCCCCCCAAGCCTCCCTCTGCCCCAGCCCACCCCCAGCCCCTGGGAGCCTGAAGACCTGTTTGTTTTCCTTGTAAAGAGGGGAGCCCTGCCCTTTGTGAGATTTCTGCTTGGGAAGGAGCGAAATGTCTACTTGTGCTGCTGCCTGGATTTCCAGCTATTGACAGAGACTCTGACAATGAAAGCAAAGGCCAAGAGAGGCAGAGACAAGGCGGCTGATTAAAATGTTCTTCCAGGGGGTTGTTCAGCCCTGCCCAGGGAAGGCTGGCTGGAAAACCCGTACTGGAGTCCTTTCCTCCAGAGCTGTAGGCCCAGTTCGTGGTGGGGCTGTGAAAATAGTTGAGGAGTTTCTGCACCCCCACCCCAATCCAGTTGATCCAGCTCCCAAATCCACTGCTGTTGTTCCACTCCTGCCTTAATAACCAGGGTCACTCATAGGACCAGAATTCGAGGCTCAGTGTTCTGTTTCTAAAATGAGGGCAATGATAGTGCCCACTTGGTGGGGTTTGTTACAGGTCAGGTTCCCCAAAGCACAGACTGAGATGGAGCAGAGTTGCCAATGAAAATATAGGACACCCAGTACAATTTGAATTTCAGATAAACAACGGGTGATTTTTTTTTTAGTATAAGTATGTCCCATGCAATATTTGGGACATAGTTATACTAAAAAAAAATTCATTGTTTAAAGGAAATTCAAATGTAACTGGGTGTCCTGTATTTTTATTTGCTAAATCTGGCGATCATAAAGTAGAGAATATTCCCATGCTCACTGAGGAGTGCTTCATTGCCAGCGCCTCACCAGGAGACAGGACGGGGCATAGGGAAAAGTACATAGGGCTTGATGAAGTCACAAAAAGGTCCCCGTGACCCCATGGGGAGCTCTGGAGCTGAGTTGGTCCTACAGAGCTGCCTCAAAGGGGCTGGGGCACGAGGCCTCCCGGGACCCTCACATCCTAGCATCATTTGAGGCTGGCTTGCCTGGGGAGGCAGCTGGCTGTCTTCTGCAGAAGGGGTCTCAGCTCAGCGTTTTCCTCTCCCAATACTCTCTGCAGCTGGGGCATGGGGCTTCAGTGCTGAGGGGGTTCTGGGTGCAGCAATCATGACCCTGTTGTTACACAGTTTGATGAAACAATTGTGTCAATGGCTTAGCACAAGGCTGACACCTACAAGTCAGTCATTTTAGTATCCCCTGAATGAAGGCCAGGTCACTTAGCCTGGCCCTCAACCCATCAGCCATCCAGGGCCAAGTTATCTGCTCTTCTGATCTCCCTCAGCCCCTTTTGGGGACCCCCTTCCAAAATCCTGTATGTTGGAGTATCATCTGGGAAGGGGTCCATGTTCACAGTTCCCCCATGGGTTGATGACCCCATGTGTAGGTCCTCTCTATACCTCAATTCTGCGACCCCAACCAACAGTATGACGGAGATCTTCTAAAGATTCGTTCTGAAGCCCAGCCCTATAGACACAGTCGTGGGGGCTTTGTTCTTGCTCAGTCTGTGTCTGGCCTCATTCCTGTCTGAGTTAGAAGTTACAAGTCTGCAGTTAATTAGGCTGGAGAGGACCTTCTCATCATTGGCTAAAAGAGGAACCCTGTGTGCCAACTGTGGAGGGCAGCCTGGTTCTGGCTCTCATTCTCTCTGGGTTTGGCCTCCAAAAAGAGGGAGGCCGCAGGCAGGTGGGCTGGGGCTGCCTCCATGTTTCGCCCTTGCTGGCTCTGGAGGAGCGTCTCCCTACCTCTCACCCCCTACACATACATTCAGGTCTACTGAAAACCCACCTACCTCTGCATTCTCCTTTTTCGAGGACTCCAAGGGCCCTTTGATGAACATTGACTTCTAACATTGAGGCCTCTGGCTGCCCAGCTTCCCATCTCTCTGTGTCTCCCATTAATGTGAGACATATTTAAATTCTGGGAGCAGAGAATCTGGCTCTAGGTAGAAAAGCATCCAAGCTTGGATTTAGATAAAGAGGCTGAGGAGTCTCAACACATTGAGACCAAGCGGTTGATGTGTCCCCATTCATTCAGAATCACTCACAGTCATTGAAGGCTTGCTGCCAGCCGCGTTATCCTGCTTAATTCTCACAACAACACGGTGAGCAAGGCACTAGCATTATCCCAATTTTACAGATGAGGAAACTGAGGCTTAGGAAAAACAAGTGTCTTGCCTAAGGTCCTAAAGAAAAAAAGCTGGGGTGTCAGGATTCCAACTTGTGTATCTGCAAGTAGCACTTAAGCTCTGAGTAGCATGCTGTGCCTCAGTTGCATGGAGTCGCCTGTTCGTGTGTATGCTTAACGGCCTTGTGTCATCATTACATTCAATATCACTATTCTAATAAAACAGATAAACATCAAGGAAACATAAATGACCCCAAAAAGCACCAGTCAGGCAGAGATTGACAAGTAGGGAGGTTTGCTGGAAGAAGCAGGAGTATATCAGTCAGAGGCCAGGTGCTGGGAACAAGGATCACCCCAGCTATTTGAAACAGACATTTAATAGAAGGAATTAATATCTTAAGCTAGAGGAGAGTCCTGGAGGCTTGGCCTGCAGGAACTATGACTAGAACTCCACAGAACTCACCTGCCAGAGGCGCTGCCACCTTTTATCTATTTTTTAATCCTAGTAAAAAACACATACTATAAAATGTATCATCTTAACCACTTTTAAGTATAGAATTCAATAGTAACTATATTCCTGTTGTTGTGCAACAGATTTTTGGACTTTTCATCTTGCAAAACTTAAACTCTGTACTAATTGAACAATAACTCCCCATACCTCTCTCCCATCAGCCCCTGGCAACCATCATTCTACTTTCTGTTTCTATGAGTGTGATTACTTTAGATTCCTCAAATAAGTGAAATTATACAGTGTTTGGCTTTTTATAACTTAATTATTTCATTTAGCATCACGTTCTCAAGGTTCATACATGTTGTAGCATGTGACAGAATGTTCTTCCTTTTTAGAGCTGAATAATATTTCATTGTGTGTCTATACACACACACACACATCCACATCACATCACATTTTCTTTATTCACTTATCTGTCGATGGACATTTAGGTTGCTTCCGCCTCTTGGCTATTGTGAATAATGCTGCCATGAACATGGGTAAGCAAATATCTCTTGGAGATTCTATTTTCGATTCTTTTGTGTATATACTCAGAAGTGGGATTGCTGGGTCATATGGTAATTTTATTTGTAATTTTTTGAGGAACCTGCATGCTGTTTTGCATAGTGGCTGTACCATTTTATATTCCCCCCAACAATGCACCAAGGGTCTAATCTCTCCACACCCTTATCAACAATTCTTTTTTTAAATAACAGCCATCCCAATGGGGATGAGGTGATATTGCATTGTGGTTTTGATTTGCATTCCTCTAACAATTAGTAACGTTGAGCATCTTTTCATATATTTGCTGGCCATTTGTGTATCTTCTTTGGAAAAATGTCTTTCAAGTCCTTTGCCCATTTTTAAATTAAGTTATTTGGTTTTTTATTATTGAGTTGTAGGAGTTCTTTATATATTCTAGATATTAACTCCTTATAGATTTGTGATTTGCAAATATTTCTCCCATTCTGTAGGTTGCCCTTACCCTCCTTTTTTTTTTTTTTTTTTTTTTTTTTTTTTTTTTTTTTTTTTT